>NW_024061805.1:0-177500 GCF_006381635.1 Hibiscus syriacus | reverse complement strand
CTCTCAACTAATAAGAAATATCATTAATCTTGTTTAGCTGATTTATTGTAGGGACGATTTTTTTAATCTAATCTTTTTATTTATAATATTAAGATTTGGACTTCTTTTATTTTAAAGGATCTAACATTTTATCTCATTAAATTAATTGGTATAACTTAAGTTCTCGAGGTTTATATATTAGATATTTATCAATTTTTGTTTTTTAATGAATAGTTTGGGTATTTTAAAGCTTTTTTATTTGATGGGAAATAGGAAATAAAAAAGAAAATAGAAGAAAAAAATCAAATATTTTTATTTGATGGGTATTTTAGGTTTTCTTTATTTGACATGTTCATGTTTAATTAGTTATATAAATTTTCTAACTTTTTATGCATTAGTAATTTATCACATTGTATTTGATGATATTTTTGTTGTGTTCGTTTTATATATATATATATATATATATCTCTCTTTTCATAGTATATTTGTATATTTATTATAATAATTTAATTTTAAATATTTTATTTAAATTTTGAATATGTGCCTAAATAATATAAATATTTTTTTAAAATAATAAGAATTCCAAAAAAAAATTCTAATATCATTAATTAGTAACCGAAACAATAAACTATATAATTAAAGAAACCCAATTGCTTAAATGAAGCCAACGCATTGTTTTCAACGGGCTAAGTAGTTACGGCCAAAACTTAAAAAATTAGCTAACCCTTATTCTCATATGTAATAAGATAGGGGAGGTAGGATGGTAGGCTGTCACCAACGTCAGGTTGAGAGCAACTTCCGTAGAAGACCTCCGAATTATGAAATGTCCTCCGTGGAACTCGATCCCATGACCCCAAAGTTAAGAGTCTTGTGCTCTACCAACTTAGCTGGATGATCATTTCATAAGTATTATATTGTTTAAAATAAGTATTAATATATAATGTATTATAAAATATTTTTATTTCAAATTTTAAATTTTTAAACTCTAAATCTACAAGATCAATTGATAAATTCTAAATTCTAAATTCTAAATTCTAAATTCTAAATTCTAAATTCTAAATCCTAAATCCTATTCCTCGATGCCATATTGTTGAGTTTCTTTTAACTTGCTAGTTATGTATGGAATAATTTTCTTAAAATAATATTATTATATTATTAAAAAATAAACTAATATCTCGATATTTAAAATCAAATTTTAAAGACTACTTCGTATATATATACAGTGGCGGATAAAAAGCATATCTAGAATGGACACGTGTTTGATTTATGCATATGAACAGAAACTCAACTGTTGTGGACTTCGTCATGGCTATAACCTTGGTTCACCAGCTCAGAGAAAGTAGCTTCAGGTGATATATACTACGATTAAATTAGTCTAAAAATATAACAGATTTTTGAGTGATTAATTATGGTTCGTATAAATAGCGTTGATGGGCAGAGGATGGCTATTGCTTGACAATAAATGAAGAACAAATGATTAGTTTCATGCATGGTTTTCAAAGCTGAACCGGTTAGCGAACCGATTATGTTATCGGTTCATTAGTTTAATTGGTTGAATCGATTTGACCGGTCGAAAAAACCGAACGACGTCATAATTATTTAAAAAGTTAAATAAAAATATCAAAAATATTTAATAAAAAATAATTTTTTTATATCACAAGTCATATTCAAAGTAAATCATAACATATATATATATAAGTTAAAAATCATAAAATTAAATAAAACAAAATGATTCAAATTAACTACAACATAATATTTAAGGTAAAACATATTAAATAATAAATATAATTATATAACTATAATAAAAAATAAATTTGGGGCTAAAAAAATCATAACAAAATGATATTGTTTGGTTTAATTTTAAAAAAAAAGTAACCTCACATGGTTAAGAAACATAGAAGAGCATCCCAGAAGTCTAAAGAGTAAAAATATGAGAACAAAACAATTTCGCATGGCTAAGAAACATAAAAGAGCATCCCAACTAACTTCTATAAATAATAGAGGTAATTTGACATTCAAAATCATGGAGCCTTTTGGTGAGCATAGAGTGAACTATTTTTTTGCTTCAATCAAGCTTGAATTTTAGGCTTCATGTAACACCCTCAACCCGTATCCGACCCGGATACAAGTCTGAGGTGTCACATTGACTATTCAAACTTTAAACTTTTAACGAAAACCAATGAAATTTAAAACTTTTATTAAAATAACATTGTCATTGTACACGAGTTAACCAAAACAAGACAAAACTAATCAGAACATTTGTAACTAACACTTTTCTTACATGCCAACACACTACATACAACAAAATACCTACTATGACTTTCCTTCTGATCTGATCGTTGAGTAGAGATATGTTGATCTGTAAATTCCTATTCTTGATTCTCCTGCTCTTCGAAACCTACATGTAAAAACACTTACACGCTAAGTCATAGACTTAGTGAGGCATAATTACATAATAAAGAATTACTAAAAATATAAACATGTCGTCTACTATCCAAACGCAATTATACTATCATACCATCATTTATTATACCACATATGAGACAATATAAATCATAATAATACCATATTAAGATACAATTATATACATCCTCGTTATGTCCTATTTAAGCCCATATACACTATTGAGAACCCAAGGTATACGAGTATTATGAGTTGTGCACACGTATGATGTCACCACAGCTTAATGAATGTTCCGAATGACCTATCCAGGGGTCATAAAGATCCTCGGTAACTATCCAGAGGTCATAAAGATCCTCGGTAACTATCCAGAGGTCATAAAGATCCTCGGTAACTGTCCATAGGTCCCGAAGAACCTAGGTAAACTATTCATATGTTCCTTAGAACATCGGTATACAGTCCATATGTCTCGAAAGACATAGGTAGTTCTTTGACTCTTAGCATGCCAACTATACCTACAGTTCTCATAACTCATATCATGAGCATTGTCTTTTACCTTATTATATATTCACACATCATATCACATTTTTCTTTTCCTATAGCTCTTTATCACATGTTCATATGATCATCTTATCACCTATACCTTTTCATATAACCATTACATACATACATACATACATGTCATCATTTATGTTTTTATCATACTCCTATAGTATTATCCTTCATCTCTTTTATCTCTTGTTCATTTTTCATCCAATAACTTATATAAATGTATATATATCACGTATACTAGTTCCTAGGTCCCATTACACTAGCATATTTTCATATATTTGTAATCACGTAGTTTATTTTTCATATAATTCATGTCACCCCTCATATGATTTCATATTCATATGCTATATATTTCATATTCTTTCTTATGTCCTTTTCACACTTCTTATTTCATATTCTTATGAAATTATATTGATCATTTTAACTATTTCACATATTTAACACATTTATCTACCTATTTACACAACTCATATAATATATATATACTGTAACATGTCAATACATATGCTCATTCATACATATAAACCATAAAAAACACATCACACACACTTCATATACCTAATATAGATATCTCGTAACTCATTCAATCCCATATGACACATACATTCATATATAAGCTCTAATCTGGAAAATAGACGTACCACAATCTGCATAGTATATCCCATAATGCATATGGTATGAATTCATATCATCTTTAATAATATTGAATGAATCATGTATCAAGATATTAAATCTAAACTTATCGCAAGTCTAGAATTGAATATACTAACATAATCATGTTACGCATATGCACTCACCTTAGCCTTGTTTTGAATTGAATCAATTCTAACCCTTCGATTACTTTGAAGCAAAGTCACGTTCAATAACTACATAATAATACATTGATACATATCAGTATCCAATTAATATACTCTAATCTATCATTTCTTAGACCAAAAGAAAGATTTATTTCTATTTCTCTTGAAGTGCATCGATGCATTCAACAGTGCATCGATGCATTCTTTAGCATGTGCATCGATGCAGTACCCGTGCATCGATGCACAAATCACCTTCGATGTTTTCATTTTAAGGGGATGCATCGATGCACTCCTTATGCATCGATGCACCAATTGCATTCGATGTTTCCATTTTAATAGGTGCATCGATACACACTGAACAATTTCTAGAGATTTACCCTTGATGCATCGGTGCACCTTGAATTTGCATCGATGCACATAGCTCAGAATTCATTTTAAATCCCGAAAATCTACTCAAAACAACTCAAATGCTTCATATTTCATCCCCTTTCATGTTCTTAACTCTCATACACTTATTTAAACTAATTAATACCCATTCAATATCTCTTACACTTCAAAATTCATTCCTCCACATAGAATTTAAGAATTTCACTCAAATTCCCATATGATATAATTCTGATTCTAACCCTTCATATCCTTTAATCAAGTTCGAGACAAGTCAAATTCAACTTCCAATTCTCAATATAAACTTTATTTCGATATTTCATTCAAAAACTCCAAATCTTTAAATCCTCATAAACTCTTCATCTTGTTGTTTTAAAGCAAATCAATATTTCCTTAATCTTACTTAGCATCTAATAATCAAAACTAAACTTAAATTTCAGCACATAATCAGCTCAAGAGAAAACTCACATTTGCTTGGCTTCACACGTGAAGAAGAAGAAGAAAAAAAGAAGAGAACTCTGGAAACCTCTAAACTTTGTTTCCTTCCTTCCACGTGTATCTATATATACCATATATTATTATTATATTTTTCTTTTCTTTGCGAATGAGCATACTATCCTTTCATTCCTCATTCTTTTCAATTTGATCTTACACCTCATTTCTCATATAAGTCTTTAAACCACTCAATTATTATAATTTAAATCACCAAATTTTGAAACCTTACAATTTAGTCACTAACCCGGTATTGAGGATGTTACACTTCAATCGAGCTTCTAATTTTTTTTGAGTTCAAGCCTTTTCGAGTTCAAGTTTCAATATTATATTTCGAGTTCGAGTTGAACTTGATAATTTTTAGCTCGTGAGTTTGAGTCGAGTTGAGCTTACTTTTAAAGTTTTCAAGTTCGAGTCGAGCTTAGCAATACTCGAGTTCGACTCGGCTCGTTTAACAAACGACGTCGTTTGGTTTAATTTTTTTTTTTTAAAAAAAATTGGCGGTTCAACCGGTTCACGGTCCGGTCCGGTTCGAACGGTTCAGTGGTTTCGTCCGATTCAATAGTAGTGGTTTAACCGGATTACAATAAACCGGACCAGACAGCGGTTCCCGATTGAATCGGCCGGTCCGATTTTCAAAACACTGGTTTCATGGAAAGAGAAAGCTACCTGATCTGAGAGACTCCATGGAAAGTGAGGTGTTTTTCAAGTCAAAATCCAAAGAAAAATATAGCTAAACTAAACACCAGATCTTGGTCGAGTGGAATGGCGGTGGCCTTGCTTTTCAAGAGGGTTTGTTATTATGAAGAAGAAGAATCAAACGGTCAGTTAAACATGCTGAGTCAGCTGATTTAACGTGTCATGACAAATATTATGTTACTGCAGTAACGATTGTTAATAGTTGTTAACATTGAGTGACCATTAGCATAGTTTACCCTTAAAAATATTACATTCTTATGTTGTCACTATTCACAATTAATATCTATATAATAATTAATAGGATAAACTACTTCAAATACTACTTACCTTTAAACTCAATCTTGTTACTCCGTCGTTATTGATCTAACGGAATAATAACATGACAGTTGTGCACCATGACGTTGCTAACTTAGCTATCTCACCAAAACAACATAATTTTATTTTGAGAAAATTTAATAAATAATGTAACCAAGGGGATTCAAACTCAAGACCCTTTATATCAAAGTCTAAGTCTTAACCATTGTACTAACCTTAATTTTTATATAACATTACAAACATAATATACATTACATGAGTCACACATTCCAAATGTTATTTTCTAAAAAAATTCATGAAATTATTAAAAGTCTTAAATAAAACCCTAAATTCCAGAAATAATCAAAACAATACTAAATTCCTAAAATCCGAAATATTTTCAAGGAGGAAACTAAAACAAAATCTTCCCCGAAAACTAGTCTTAAAAACAACATTTACACATTAAAAATAACAATATCAATAATAAAACAACAAATTTCCCTATAGACGAATTCAATGAGCCCTAAAATTTAAAAATACAACAAAAATATGACACGAAAACCCCATAAGTTTTAAAATTTTCAGAACTTAACCACCCTCGGATTCATCAAGAATGCATCCGCAGATTGATTCAAGCATTTTATTTTATTTTTTTGGGTTTTTTAGGAATTTAGGAGTTTTTTTAGGAAATTTCTAAAATTTAGGGTGTTATTTAGGAATTTTAATAACTTTATGAGTTAAAAAAAAATAACATTTGGAATGCGTAGCTCATGTTATGTATATTATGTTCGTAAGATTATATCAAAACTTTAGGTTGGTGTAGTGATTAAGCCTTTGTCTTGGCTTTTAAGGGTCTTGAGTTCAAATCCTTTTGGTTACATTTTTTTATTAAATTTTCTCAAAACAAAACATCATTTTGGGTTTTTTAGCATCAAATGCAGTCATGCCAAAACGAAGTTATTTTGGTGAGGTAACCACGTTGGTGAGGTAACCACGTTAGTGACGTCACGACTTACTATTGTCATGTCATCGTCCCGTTAGATCATTAACGGTGAAGTGACATAATTGCACTTAAAAATAAACTTTAGTACTAAAGTTGATAAAAATTAAAACGTTAGTGGTATAAATAAATCCGAACTTAAAAGTGAATAGTTTTTGAAGTAATTTACCCTAATTAATAATAGTCCTTTGTAATTGTATACTATATTTCATAGAGCAGGCCGAAAGAGGCAAATATTATAAAGACATAGTAGGGAATCCACATTGCTCACTGGGCCGGCTTATAATAGTAGCGCGTGGTAAACACTTTCTCAAAAGAGCGTGACTTGTGAAAGCACCGATTGACTAAAAATGTTAGCTGGCCATCAGCGGCTACAACACGAATACGCGTAAGCCTTATCCTATTGGTTCACGCAAGCCCTTTCTGGTCATTTCATTTGTCGAATTGGGCTATAAATCAAGGGCGATCGGGTGTGATAATTCCCATCCCAACATCGAAATCGACCTGAATTTCAATTTCTTCTTCAAATTTTCAAGGTAATTTAATCTTCTCGGTTTTTCTTTTATTGGTTTTAGTTTTTGATTTCTTTGTGGTTGATTGATTTTTTATTTGTTCCATCGATTTGAATATTTGATGAACTATGACTAGGGTTTCATTTCCTCTTTTTGATTTCATGTTTTTCTGTTAATTCAATATTTGGTTACGTTTTCTTTTATCAGTCGATTTTTATCATTAATAGTCCGTTAGATTTACTTATAAATTGTTTATGAATTTCACCTTTTTTAAATCTGTAAATTGTTCCATGAATTTTTACGAACTTGTGAATTTAAAAAAAATTGCATTGATTCGTTTTCCCCCCATAAAATTTAGGTTACCAAGGTGTGAATTTGTTTGGAAATTGATTGAAACAATCTGAATGTTTTAGATTACGTTGGGATAACGAGCCTCCTATATGTACTTATAAATAGGGTGAAAGTTGCGGTCTTGATTGTATGCATGTTTTGTAATTTTGTTTTTGTTTGCAGTAATCTTATATGTGTTTTATTTTGATTGAAAATAGATGCAAATCTTCGTCAAGACCCTTACTGGCAAGACCATCACCCTTGAGGTGGAAAGCTCCGACACCATTGATAACGTCAAGGCCAAGATCCAGGACAAGGAAGGAATCCCACCAGACCAACAGAGGCTTATCTTCGCTGGAAAACAGCTGGAGGATGGCCGTACCCTTGCAGACTACAACATTCAGAAGGAGTCCACCCTCCACTTGGTCCTTCGTTTGAGGGGTGGTATGCAAATCTTTGTTAAGACCCTTACTGGCAAGACCATCACCCTCGAGGTGGAAAGCTCCGACACCATTGATAACGTTAAGGCCAAGATTCAAGACAAGGAAGGGATCCCCCCAGACCAGCAGAGATTGATCTTTGCCGGTAAACAACTCGAGGATGGCCGCACCTTGGCTGACTACAACATCCAAAAGGAATCCACCCTTCACTTGGTGCTCCGTCTCCGCGGTGGTATGCAAATCTTTGTGAAGACACTCACTGGGAAGACCATCACCTTGGAGGTTGAGAGCTCGGACACTATTGACAATGTCAAGGCTAAAATTCAAGATAAGGAGGGTATCCCCCCAGACCAGCAGAGATTGATATTTGCCGGTAAACAACTCGAGGATGGCCGCACCTTGGCTGACTACAACATCCAAAAGGAATCCACCCTTCACTTGGTGCTCCGTCTCCGTGGTGGTATGCAAATCTTTGTGAAGACACTCACTGGGAAGACCATCACCTTGGAGGTTGAGAGCTCGGACACTATTGACAATGTCAAGGCTAAAATTCAAGATAAGGAGGGTATCCCCCCAGACCAGCAGAGGTTGATATTTGCCGGTAAACAACTCGAGGATGGCCGCACCTTGGCTGACTACAACATCCAGAAAGAGTCGACCCTTCACTTGGTGCTTCGTCTCCGTGGTGGTATGCAGATTTTTGTGAAGACACTGACTGGGAAGACCATCACCTTGGAGGTTGAGAGCTCGGACACCATTGATAATGTCAAGGCTAAGATCCAGGATAAGGAAGGTATCCCTCCGGACCAGCAGAGGCTGATCTTTGCAGGGAAGCAGCTGGAGGATGGCAGGACTCTTGCGGACTACAACATCCAGAAGGAATCCACTCTCCACCTAGTCCTCCGCCTTCGTGGTGGTTTCTGAGTGATGATCATTTGAAGAAGTGTGATTGCTGATTGGGATCTAGCATTATGTTTATGGTTTTTATGCTTTGTGTGGGCTTGCTGTGATGCAGTGGCTAATTACTAAAAATAAATTATAAGAACTTTTATAGTTTGTTTATGTTGCAAGGTTTATGGTTTCCTGTACTTGGTTATCGATCATATGAAGTTTCTATGATATTTATATGCTTTTATGATTCCTTTGAAGCTTGATATATTGTTCACTTCAATAATTTCACGATTAATATAAATCTCAGATGGGGTTACGTTAATTATGTAAACAAGTATCGATGAAAATTAAAAATTAAAGAAATTGATGTTTACTTGAGTTTGAAATAGGTAAGTAGCGGTGTAAACGAGTTGAGTCGAATTCGGGTATTGTTGAGTTTGATTCGATTCGAAAGTTCAGTTCGAAAACTTTAAAATGAAGTTCGATTCGAAGATTCACGAGGTTCAAATTTTAAACTCAAACTTGAAATCCTGAATTGAAGCTCGTGAGCAGCTCGAAATGAAAAAAAATCTTAAACTTAACTACATTCAAACTCAAATTCGAACCTAAATCTTAAATACATAAAAGTTTTATTGTAATTTTTTTTTAAAAATTCAACACATAAATGTTAATATTATTAATAATTTATATTTTAAAAAATAAAATCTTAATATATTATATTTTCGAGTTGCTCACGAGTTTTTACTAGTTTTTCGAGTCGAGTATCAAATAATTCGTTTCGGCTCGTTAAGAATTTGAGCTCGAGTCGAGTTCATTCGATCCGAGTATTTATCGAGGCTTGACCAAGTCGATCTTGAGTAGCTTACGATATGTCTCGTCTCATTTAAAGTCCTATAGTTACGTAAGTATGACTCCAAATCAAAATTTAAATGAAATAAAAAACTGAAAGTTCGACCTGAACTACAAACATCTCAAACTTGCTTAATTGAATCTAATAAGATAGCAACTAAACATCTTATTAAATACCTTTTATGTTTTTTGTGTGTTTAATTAATAATTAAATTTTAAGTGCCTTTTTTTTATTAATTTGACTTTTATGAATATTAAATACCTTCCATACATTTTTAAACGCCTTTTATGTATTTAATTAAAGATTAAATTTTAATTTGACCCTTTTAATATTTTTTATGAATATTCATATTTTTTACTATATATAAACGCTTTTATAAATTGTATATTATATTATGTGCACGATGTACCTCTACATTATATTTATTTTATGGTTAACAGTTGTAAATGAGACGAGACAACTCGCGAGTTATTCGAGATCGACTCGATCAATGTTCGATAAATACTCGAATCGAATGGACTCGACTCGAGTTCTTAACGAGGTGAAACGAGCTACTCGATATTAGACTCGAAAAGCTCATGAGTAGTTCGAAAATATAATATATTAAGATTTTATTTTTAAAAAATAAATTAATAATAATATTAATATTTATGTATTGATTTTTTTTTTAAATACAGTAAGATTTCATATATTTAAGGTTCATGTTCGAATTTGAGTTTGAGGCTTTAATCAAGTTAAGTTTAAGAATTTTTTTTCTTCATTTCGAGTCTTTTCGAGCTGCTCACGAGCTTCAGTTCAGGATTTCGAGTTCGAATCGAGCTTGAAAATTTTAAGCTCGTGAGTTTTCGAGTCGAGTCGAGCTCAGCAATACTCGTGCTCGACTCGGCTCGTTTACACCCCTATCCTAGAGTGTTTTTCTTTAAGACTTACGAGTGAAAGGCATATCGTTAATTTCTAAATTAATAATTATAAGTGTTTTTGTGTCATTTTGTATCATTTTTTATTTATTTGATTGATATTCCATACATCCTATACATGTCATTTATTAACTGCTATATTAATGAATCATACATTCGTTTTAAAAAATTATCAAAGGTAATGTTATTTTACGTCGTGTGATGACGAAATTACGTCTAACATGACTGTATTTCAATTCCAATTAATTCACGTAATAAGAAAACATCATTTTTAAATAAAATCGAGTGAGTTAAATCATGTTCATCATATCAAATATTTTTAAAATAGATTCATTCTAAAAAATGTCATCAAAATAAAAGGATCGTAACTTAAATATTGAATTAAAATCTGTAAACTTTCGCTATTTAGACAACGATTTAAATAAAGGTACAAATTTTGGGCGTTGTGAGAGTACTAATCTTACCTCACACGTAACCGACACTCGAATCCTGAAAGAATGAATTTCTAGTGATATGTAGGCCAATTTATATCTTTAAAATGATTTTTCTTAAAATTTCTATCTTTTAAAAGACATTTTTAGGTATTCGATCTACCTAGCCCAAAGTTCAATAGCGACTCTAAATTTCACATTAACAAAATTCAAATTTTCTAAAAATAAAATCATAATCATTTTTAAATTTAATTATTTATAAGAAAAAATGGTTATGACAGCTTGACGACTCTACTGGGGACATTTGAGAGTCAGACCTTGTTCGATTATACATTGTCCGAGTGAATAAAATTTTACAAATTTTAACTATTATTTAATTTACGATCCTTTTAATTTCAATTGTTTTTATCATGCATCATGTTTTTACTCTTGTAAATAGTTATGCTAATGTTTGATTTCATTGTTTTCAGACTTGTTAAGGTTTTTGAAAATGAGTCGTGATTTTTTATATTATTTTATTTTATTTTGTCAAAAGGTTTGTGAGTTATTCCTCACATACATCACGTGCATTTGCATATCATGAGCTCTATCCCGAGCTTCGTCCCACTAAGTGGAAGTGAGTCACTAGTGCCTTCGTGAGTAGCCCTTCGCATAGGCTAGTGAATCACTCCCGAAGTACATGCCTTTATGATCTTCGTGAGGAGCCCTCCGTGTAGACATAAGGAATGTACTTCCTCAATTAAACTCTAACCATTTAAGTCTATAATGGATGAGAATTGAGGGTTTGGTAGCCCAAGGGGGCACCGACATCAAGGACAATTCCAGTACCTCTATTACCTTAGAGCCGAAATCATGCATATAGTGAACCATAGAATCGCCACATTAGGTAGAGCAATGGAAAATTGTTTCCGACGGTAGTCACCCTAATAAGAGTACACAAAGGAGAACTGATTTTGAACTTTCACCATTTACTTTAAATTCATAGAATAATTTTCTTACCATATGAAAGCATACGAACTAGATACCATGCGGTTAAGACTAAATTTTTTAAAATAAAGCATGTCAGGTAGAAAACATGTCTAGGTAAGATTAAACCTAAAGTAAAGGCATGTTTGGATATGTGTTATATTCGTCTTTGAATAATACTTTATATTTATCGATTATTTTATATGTACTGATTCATTTTTTCATATCTTTGTCATTTCTCACATTATATCATCATCACATAGTTGTAGATCCACAGATGAATCTCTAATTGAAATATTTTCATAAATAGAGAAAAAGTTTATCTCTCAAGTAATCTCACACATATACATGCATTGTTTGACAATGAAAGCTTATAAGAACGATGAGGAAACTCGCTTGAAGATTAGACATAAAGGTTGATCAATATAACATCATCCGAGATTTGACAGGTGATCACTTGATCCAAGCAACGATGAAGCTACAAAATTTTACCTACAATTGTTGCACCTTTAATGATCAAGACTTAATGCACACCTTTAATCATCAACACTTGAAGGGTATAGTTTTCAAGGACAAAGCTTTGAGAACAAGCATCGACCTACTTTAGACCAAGCAAACAAAAACATGTATGTGAAAATGGATTATCTTGAATAATGAAGACTTTCGTCTCTAATGAAACTTGTTCTAGGATATTCATCTTTGGGATCAATACCTTTTTACATTGCACTCGCATTTTCATATATGAATTTTGTATTTACATTGTATTTTATTTAAGAATTTTCGCATGAATAATTAATGAAAACATGGGTTTAATTCGTGAGGAATTCCATGGCATTGATCTTATCAAAGTACTAAAGATGGAAGCAAAGTTTAAGCAATTGAAGAAAAAACTGCAAGAGAGTATGCAGAAAATACAAACAAACTGGGAATCCAAATTAGAGCAATTACAAAAGACCGCTATGGATTTCATTTTGCGAAACCAGGCCAACATGGTAGGCCAGATTGTTGAAAAATTGGCTAATATTAACAAGGAAAAAGTTAAGGAGAAGATTTTACCGAATGAGATAACCATTGAGTGTGTGACGACATGTTGCTCCACAAGCTAATCATTTCACCTGGGAGGCTTCAAAGTCACGAAGCAAGTTTATCTGCCCTTAAGACTCAAGAAGCCAAGACCAATGCTCGTTGTAGCCCCACTAATTATAGTATGTCTTATTCTGATTAAATGAAGAATGTTGGGAATAAGATCCTTGATAATTTGAAGAGTTGGTTCAAAAACTATCTTAAAGGAATTAGTAGACAGAACTCCCAAGATGAAGGGGATGCATAAGAGTTAGATTTGGTCTTCGACTTAGTGCTCCCACCCAAATTCAAAATGCCCGAATTTGAAAAATACAATAGAATCAGTTGTCATATTGCTCATCTCACGATGTTTATTCAAATGATGAATGGCTACACCAGTAATGATAAAATGTTAATCCACTGATTTCAAGATAGCCTAATCAGACCCGCTTCTACGTGGTATAATAAACTAAGTCGCACTAAAATTCGCTTATGGAAGTATTTAGCTCATGCTTTTCTATATCAATATAAACACATAACTGAAATGGCCCCTGACCGAACAACGTTACAAACATGAAGATGAGTAACAAGAGCTTCTGACAATATGTATAATGATGGAAGGACGTTGTTTCCTTGGTGCACCCATCAATGACCGAAAGGGAGTTCATCACCTCATTTATTGACACGTTGAAATCTCCATATATCAATCATATACTTAGGGTTGCTACAAAGAAATTTTTTGATATTGTCATGTGTAGAGAGATGATTGAAAGTGCTATAAGGAATGACAAGCTAGGAAACAATGATGATTCTAACACTGAGGATGAAACTGAAATCAAGATGGTGGTATATTATTTTCCCAGCTAATCTTTCAATTATTTGAATTATAAAGGAAAGAGGAAAATGATCTTTTCGAGTAAGAGAGTTCAACTTCTTGTAATCAATACAGATTCGCCATCCATTTTGAACCCTTGTGGGCACTAACTCCCCTTCTTTATTTTCTACCACTGTGACTCTTGTTTTCTTGGGAACCACATAAATCAGACTTACCCAATTACTATCTGATATCAGATAAATTACGTCAGCATCAAGGAGTTTCTGAATTTCTTTCTTTACTACTTCCATCATTAGTGGATTTAATTGGAATTGTCCTTCTCGTGATGGCTTTGCTCTTTCTTCAATTTTGATCTTGTGCATGCAGGTAGAGGGACTTAATCCTTTAATGTCGACAATGGTCCATCCTATAGCTTCTTTGTGCGAACGCAACACCGTTACCAAAGCTTATTCCTTTCATTCGGATAATTTATTTGAGATGATCACTGGTAAGGTTCCATTTTCTCCTAAAAAGGTATACTTCAATTGTTCCGGTAACTGCTTTAATTCTACCTCAGGTGCCTGCAAAACAGAAGGTAAAATTTTAGTTTTAGAGAAAGGTAAAAATAAATCAGAATTAATTGAATAAATATTTTCAAACTCCATTTTTTCCTCTTTGTGGCAAAGTTCAAGATCCCTGGAAAGATTATAAGAAAAATTAGATTCAATATATTCATCAATTAAAAGATCTATAACATCAACATAATTAATTCTTTCGACACGATCTGGGTATTTCATTGTTTGTAAACATCAAATTCAACGATCTCACCATTAAATTCCATTGTCAGTATACCACTTCTAACATCGATCTTTGTATGTGCGGTGCTTAAGAAGGGTCGGCCTAAGTGTACTTCAGAATAGGTATCCGACCAATCATGTTCTATGTCAATGATATAGAAATCCATAGGAAAAATAATACATCGACCTTCACGAAGACATTTTCCATCATTCCCACTGGATAGATCACGGACCGATCAGTCAACTGTATGGTTACTCCCGTTTCCTTCAAAGGCTCGTTAGTAATCATTTTATAAATAGAAAATGACATAACGTTGACTGAAGCTCCTAAGTCACACATTGCACGTTTAATTTTAAAAATACATATTTTACAATGTTTGACTAACATACCTTGATCCTTCATCTTTGGTGGGAGCTTTCGTTGAAAATTTGCAGAAACATTTCTCCCAAATTTACCTTTTCGTGCCCCATTAATTTCCTCTTTGTATTGTAAAGCTCCTTTAAAAATCGAGCATACCTCGGTACTTGTCGAATTACTTCAAGAAGAGATATGTTAACTTGAACTTTTTGGAACACCTCTAAGATCTATCTTTCTTCTCTTTTATCACGCTTTAATAATCTTGATGGAAATGGTGGTGCGATTTCATGAGAATAAGGAGGAGATGGCGTTAGATGTGACCCTTTTTCTTCTGGAACTTTGGGTGAGATGATTGTTCCATTTTGGAAAAAGGTTGTTTACCGGTGTAATTAGAATTATGTAATGAAACAACCTGTCATATTATTTGGTTCGCTTATCACTCCTATATCAATTCGTAAAACATCTCATTCGAAAGAGATAATGAATTTCTATGATATACTAATTAAAGTTGTTATTTTAATTTATGTTAAATATCAAATTTAATCTTAAATATACCTCCTTATATATACTTTCAAGTGCTCCTCAAATTACTTTTAATGACTTTGTTTTTATGTCCTTAATAATGAATACCAAAATTAATCCAACTCATATTTAAGATATTTATTGAATGATTCATAAGGCCCTCAAATCTTTAGATAAATTGAATAAATTTTTCTATCACATCATTATTTATGTATGAATTATCACGTCATTACAATAACGATCAATATTATTTTTCGTCAATCAAAGGATCTTATTGTAACACCTCAAATTTCAAGTCAGTAGTTTCGGATTTACCCGAAAGTTCTGTGGATCTCATGGAGTAGTTATTAAAATCATTGGGCTGATCGAGAGTCTAATTGGGCTAAAAAAGATTATAAAAAATGGGAGTTTTGGATATAAGAAAATGTGAAGGACCAAAAGTGTGATTCTCTCATTTGTGAAAAGTTGAGGGTTTTATATCATCCTTCATATTCTTCTCTTCATTATGCTTCTTCTCATTTTTTCTTCTCCTTTTTCCCCTCTAAGTGCTCCAACTAATGGTAAGTTTCTTGAGCCTTTTTAAACTTCTTTTGAACTTTAAATTTGTCTTTAAATCATTCAGCAACAAATGTGGGGGTTGAGTGCTCAAATTCAAGTGAAAAATAAGGAAACAAATGTGGTTGAATAAATGATCTTCATTTTGGATTCCCTAGCTAAGGTAATGTATTTCTAATCATTTGTTGTGTTATGAATTTCCTACATATGATTTATGGTTAGAGATTTGAGAATTTAATCATATTTGAGGATTTTATTTGATTCTTGCATTAAATGGCATTTTTGGTGTACAACTTGTATTTTTAAAGTGTTAAATAGCTCTAAATAACTCATTGAAGCTTTAGAAGTTGATTTGGGGCCAACATAGAGTGTTTAGGAAGATTTTTAAGGGGTTTCCAAGTCTATTTTTAGGTTTTCTAGGTTAGGGTACCGATACTATATGAACTTAGATGATTTCTAGACGTTTTATATATGGAGTATCGATACTCTAAGGAGAAGTATCGATATTGTAGCCCTGGTATCAATACTAAGGGTAATAGTAATGATATTGGAGTAATTTTTGCAATCCAGCAGTCATTTTTTGTACTGATACTCAAAGATGTATCGATACTTGACCTAGGAGTATCGATACTACATGTAGGGTATCAATAGTACTCATTTTGGATGGTTAAATTTGACTTCGTCAAGGCTCGTAAGAGTTAAGGATGACACATAATTGTCAGACTTAGTCCGTGAAGGACTTAAATGATAAAAGGTGCCTAGAAAAATGCTTAGAAGTGGGTTACGACTGAAGTAACCATACTAGACGTAATACTTCTAAGTATCTTCAATTGAACACGTATTGAGTAATCATGAACGAATGATTGTTCTAAAGATGTACCAGTGAGTGAGACGATAAATGACGTTAACAGCACGATAGAGGAAATTGAGTACTACGTGAACATCCAATTTAAGAGTGAACTGATGAAGAAGTATGATGAGAATGGCTAGAGAATCGTTGTTAATGAACCAACCATGAACTGAATATTGGACTAGTAATAATGCCAAGTGGGTAGTGACGAATATCATCTGCCTTAAGGGCATGAAACACTACAATACTAATGAACCTATGCATAACATTCTAGATGAGAGAATGAGTGAGTTAGTATGGAGTGAGGAGATGACCTCACCTAAATTTGATAAGTTTGACAGTGAGTAGTTAAGCTACTTCGATTGCCCTTAAGACATTAGTTGATGTGACTGTTGAGACGTTTAGCTCTTTAGCATAGCTTGGTAATAAAGATGAGATAATAATGATACATGTGTCATAGTCATAAGAACCTTATGAGGTAAGATCCCATAAAACTAGTCTTTGTGTGACACGCGAGAAACAACAAAGACACTCTAGTTACTTTAGCAGTACGACGATCGTCTTGTGTGTATAAAATATCCGAACATATCCAAGTCAGTGCGATGGCACTTCAAACTCTAGTTAAACGTTGTACTAATGCTATGTGACCTAGACACGTTTCGAGTACTTTAAAGGAATAGACTAGCAGAACATAAACTCTGATGCTATGTGACTCCAGAGGTATCCTAGGTACTGGGCAATAAGAGCCTTTCTAGATAAAGATTCTAATGCTATGCAACTCATGTCTTATCTAGGGTACCTTGGGTAGGATATAGGGGTGAATCTCGAGATGCTAAGTGACCCTTCAACTACACCATGATGCATACCCTTATTTGTGTAATTGTACCCGACGTCTTTGTGATATCAGGTACTATCATTGTGTGTTGTATGATAATGCTTAGTAAGATGATACTGATGTTAGAGACCTAATATACATTTACTCATGACGAGGCCCTTAACAGTGACTAAGGGAAGCGTGAGACTTACACTAAAGATGTAGAACTATTGAACATTAAGTAGATAGAACTTGATTAGGATCATGCATATACCTACTGCTTATTACCATGTCTTCTAGCATGCTTATGTTAATAAGATTCATATGTTGCTCTAGATTAGTGATTACATTACTGGGCTTTGTAAGCTAATCATTCGGATGTTTCCATTCACAAGTTAGTATATTGAGTTGTTCGAGGAGCATTGTCATAGTAGGATTTCCAGCGCTCCTTATAGAGTACTGGTTGGTTACTGTAGTGGGCATGCGTATTCATAGGACCCTTACTTATGTATAGGACCCTTACTTATGTATTGGGATTTCTAAACTTTTAGTTATATTATTTGATATAAGCTATGTGTTACGGAGCTTCGATTTATGATTGTTTTGAACTATTGATTTTTAAATGAAGATTATGAGTATTGATTTTAAAAAATTGGTTAGTCACTTTGGTGATTTCGTGTAATATTTTAATCTTCTGAATTTCGGATTGAATCAGATTAAAATGTTATGATATTGATTAATTTTTTGAGTTTAAAGATTTAATTACAAGAAAAAAAAATCTAGGGTATGGATTGATTATTTTTAGAAATTGAAGGTCTCAGCGAACTATTAAACATAAAATATTTGAATTTGTAACTTTAAGTGTTCCTCTAATTACCTACGAGGCTTAATTATAAAATAATTGTCTAAACTATACCATATTTTCTCAAATGGGTGTTTGAACTTTTTTTTAAATCATCTAGGTGCCTAACGTTGCAAATGTTACAATTTTAGATACTTGGGTCGTAAACGCCGTTAAAATCTACAGTTAAGTGACCCATGTCACATTCTGATAAGTTTAAAAAGATTATTTAAAAATTAAAAATTAAAATTATATTTAAAAAAACAGATTTTGAAAATAGCCTCAAAACTTTGAAAATCCCCATTTCAACTCCTAAATCCACATTGCCCGTCACCCTTTATCGTCAATAAAGCTCTACCCAACCTTACCTCTCCCGACGATCAATAACCCTATGAAATTACGACCAATTGAATGATATTCGATGTTTTATACCCTGCGAATCCTAGGCTAAAAACCATGATCCCATGTGATCCCAACAATCAATCAACAACAAATACGACGACATATGACTAGGAAGATGACATATATTACGTCAGTGGCGGTGGTCATGACCGAAAAGTGTGGCGATAGCGAGTTAGGATTAGAGATTTAGAATTTTTAGGTATTTGAGTTTTTTTTTGTAATTTAAGAAAAGTTAGAGTTTTTAATAAATATA
This sequence comes from Hibiscus syriacus, assembly GCF_006381635.1. Classification (NCBI taxonomy): domain Eukaryota; kingdom Viridiplantae; phylum Streptophyta; class Magnoliopsida; order Malvales; family Malvaceae; genus Hibiscus; species Hibiscus syriacus. The sequence goes on along the minus strand of NW_024061805.1, from coordinate 158,298 downwards.
ATAATATTTTTATTTATTGAAAAAATTAAAATTACTAGAATATGACATGTGTTACTTAACAGAGAAAATTAATGATAATTATGACTCAAACACCTAAAATGATAACATTTGTAAAGTTAAATACCTAAACAATTTAAACAATTTAGATGCTTATTCGAAGAAAGATATAATTTAAACAATTATTTTATAATTAAGCCCGCCTATAATGACTTTTTTTCTGTCCTTATAAATGAATAACTAAATTAACCCAAATGAGATTTAAAATGTTTGAATTTGTAACCTTAGTGCTCCACAAATTACCTTTAATGGCCTTGCATTTCTGTCCATTTATGAACCTGCTTTATCTTCACCTGTGAATGAATTGCTCAATTTCCAATCAAGGAATCCCATACAATTTTTAATTTCTCATATAGTAGCTACAGACAACAGCCACTTGTCATACCATTTTGGTAATTTGAATTCTACAATTTTTTATTATTATTTTTCAAAAAACGTACAATTTCCCATGGAAAATCCAAGATATTTTATAATAAAGTAGAACTCAAATTCACAAAATGATAAATGAATGACGTACCAAAAGTTAAATAGTTTTTTGATGAAAAAATATCACCAAAAAGCTCTTCACATAAGCCTCTTTTGAGTCATTTGACAATGACATAAAAGAGAGAGTGGGGTGGGAGTGCCATTAGCCATCAATTTGGCTGAATCCAAATGCACCATCTTTCTTGATCATATTTGATTTCATTGAATGTGGCATGGCTCATATGCATCATAATTAACCAAAACTTAAAAAAAATCAACTTATAAATTGTATTAAAATTTATCAAAATAATATGGGTAATAAAAATAAAATAAAATATTATTTATTAAAAAAAATTAAATATGGAATATTTGTACCATTGTGCTTGCATTGTATTATGTAAATGTAAAAATATCCGGTTAATTCCATATATAAAAATCCAAACGATTCTAGAACCTTCAAACCCTATCCTTTTGCCACGTGTCCCGTCAGATATTTCTTCACTCTCCTTGCTCTGTTATATATTTTGTCACTCTCTTGGCTTCTTGTCTGCGTTGTAATCTGTTTTGAGTTTCAAAGGAACATAAAAAAAAAAGCGTTCTCCTCTTGTTTCTTTCTCTATCGATGGCTTCCTCCATGGCTACAACTCTCACTTCATCTCTCCCGTCTTCTAAACTCTCCGGGAACAATGTTCTGTTCGAGTCTTCCTTCCATGGAGTTCCAATGAAGGCCTTTTCATTTCACCCCAGAGCAAAATCTTCCCCATGCAACGCATCGGTATCCATGTCGGCGACATCGCCACCACCGTACGATCTGAACAATTTCAGGTTCAACCCCATCAAGGAGTCCATCGTGTCTCGCGAGATGACGCGTAGGTACATGACGGACATGATCACCTACGCCGATACGGACGTGGTGGTCGTCGGTGCCGGATCCGCCGGGCTCTCTTGCGCCTACGAGCTCAGCAAGAACCCGTCCGTGAAGGTCGCTATCATCGAGCAATCTGTTAGCCCCGGTGGCGGCGCCTGGCTCGGTGGACAGCTTTTCTCTGCCATGGTAAAATTATCTTCTGTTTTGAACTTAAATCTGCGATATTTGAACTAAAGTTGTGATTTTTAAGGCCGTGAAATTGTCTAAAACTCGTGTTTATTCAGGTCGTGAGGAAACCGGCTCATCGCTTCCTCGATGAACTCGAGATCGAGTACGACGAACAAGACGACTACGTTGTGATCAAACATGCAGCCCTTTTCACGTCAACGATCATGAGCAAGCTCTTGGCCCGCCCCAACGTGAAGCTGTTCAACGCGGTGGCGGCGGAGGATCTGATAGTGAAGGAAGGGAGAGTCGGTGGCGTTGTGACGAACTGGGCCCTGGTGTCTATGAACCATGACACACAGTCCTGCATGGACCCCAATGTGATGGAGGCCAAGGTGGTGGTGAGCTCTTGTGGACACGATGGACCGTTCGGCGCCACCGGGGTCAAGAGGTTGAAGAGTATCGGAATGATCGACAGCGTGCCGGGGATGAAGGCACTAGATATGAACACGGCGGAGGACGCCATCGTGAGGCTGACTAGGGAAATCGTGCCCGGGATGATTGTTACAGGGATGGAAGTTGCAGAGATTGACGGATCTCCAAGGATGGTAAAATTCCTTCCCCCTTTTCACTTGCACAACAATCATTGATGCTTTTTAGGTCCATTAGTGACGCACAGTGTTGATTTCTACAGGGGCCAACATTCGGAGCAATGATGATATCAGGACAAAAGGCAGCTCATCTGGCTCTCAAGGCATTAGGATTGCCTAATGCACTTGATGGAACATATGTGGGAAGCATTCACCCGGAGCTGATCTTGGCCGCTGCCGATTCTGCCGACACTGTCGACGCTTAGTCTCGTAATATCGATACCGATGGCTGTGATCGTAGTTTCTAAGTTGCTATGGAGATGAGGGATTTGAATAATGGCAGGAAATGGAATAATCTCCAGTATAACTTGATAGCTAAAAAAGCTTAGCATGTAGTTTCCTTGTTGTTGCATGCCTTTGAATGAAGTACTGCTTGCTTTCTCTTCTACTCTGTCTTCGATATGTTTGCATAACCAGCGCCGAATCTCCCTTAAGCCACCATTGCTGCAGAACACCATGAACAGCCTCAGAATTAAAAAATCAGAATAGGTTCCAACGTCCAAATATCTATATACCAAGTACATTCATCAATCAGTCTGGGAAAGCTGGGGTATTGTTAAATTATGAATAAAACAAATTAAATTAGAAGGATTATCTCTGTGATAAATATAAATGATGTTGCTCGTAAAATAAACCAAGTTAAAACTTGGAACATACTATATGATATATGGTTTGCTTCAACCGCCATTACAGGCATCCACAAATCAAAGAATAATCTAAGCCATTTATCTGTGAGAAAAACAAGGAATTTGTTGGCCATTGAGAATCTTTAGACGAGCAATCTAAAAACAGCAGAAAACTAGAGGCAGAGAATTTAGTTTTACTTAATATCCCTCGTGTTCTTTCTTCTTCTTCGTAACCTTGTTATCTCGTAGAGTTTCACTCACAATTCTTTCACAGCCTAGGCGCCTCTCTTCTCCCTCCGTCGCGTGGTGACCGCGCGGCTAACTTCTCTCCCCTGTTCTCCTCCTCCGCTCTCTAGGCTCTTCAGCATTGGCCAACAGAATAATAGTACTAATAATAAAGGGATTGGAGGGGGAAAATGAAGATAGGAAAACCATGCATGAACCTGTTATTTCTTGCACTAATCTTGATCGGTATGAGAACTCAAGTCTGTAATGGCGCTTCTCGAGATGACGGTGTCTATGCCAATGAGGAGAAAAAGGCTCCTGGTCCGGCGCCGCTACCGGGAATGGACAATTGTAACGGTGTGTGGAAGACATCTCTTAGCTAATATTTTTTATTTGTTGCTCTTATTTTAGGCTTTTTTATCGAAAAATCACCGGTGACCGATATATTTACCGATCTAATATCGGTCAGATTATATTTTTCGATATAACACCCGTAGCAGTAAAGCGCGATTCCTATCTCGCCCTATATGCTGATTTGGCGCCACGTGGAGTATAGCGCGCTCCCTGTACCACGCTATACACTGACATGGATTATACGTGCGCGCTATAGTTGTTTATCTTACACGTGATGCTATACCATATTCTCTCAAATACTCTTTCTATAAATATACTGGTCACCGATAATTTTTTTTTTTGAAAAAAACGCCCTTATTTTAACCCCCTTTATTTCCCTATAGAAACCTACATGCACGCATGGTGCAAGAAGGAGCCGAAATTGGAAGGCAGGAGTATGACGAGCGAGTACATGCCTAAGCCAAACGGAGATCTCACCTTCATGTACGATGTACTGAAATCATACCAAGGTAACTACCGGGTACAAGTGACGATGGACAACAACAGTCCCATCGGCAAACGCGATCGATGGAACCTGACATGGGAATGGATGAGAGGCGAGTTCATTTACTCCATGAAAGGAGCCTACACTCCCCGAATCGATCACTCTGAGTGCATTCACGGCTCTGCCGCTAAATACCTCGAAAGCTTCGATTTCTCTCAAGTCATGAACTGCGATAAAACTCCGACGATTACCGACTTACCTCTTAGGAAGGCAAACGATTCCAGGGTTGGTAAGATCCCTTATTGCTGTAAAAACGTGACTCTTTTTCCGCCATGGATGGACGAAAACAAAGCTCGAGCTGTCCTTCAATTAAGAGTCTATAAATTGCCCCCGGATGTTTCGAAGACAGTGTTGCATCCGCCGCAAAACTGGAACATTACGGGGTATCTTAGCGCTGGTTACAAACGTGGAGCTCCGGTTAGAGTAAACCCGTCGGAATTCTCCGAACCGTCGGGTCTCGAAGCGAAGGTATTCGCAGTCGCGAGTTGGCAAGTCGTCTGCAACATTACGAAACCGGATCCGGACAAATCCAAGTGTTGCGTTTCGTTCACAGCTTTTTACAGCGATACCGCCATTCCCTGCCCCACGTGCTCTTGCGGATGCGACGAGGTCTACACCGACGCCCATAAATGCAATACCGACAGGCCGGCGTTGCTTATCCCGCCGAACGCTCTCCTTCTCCCTGCGGAAAATCGTACGGAGAAAGCTCGAGAATTCGCGGAAATAAAAAACAAAAAGGTCCCTCGTAAGTTGCCCTGTCCAGACAACTGCGGGGTCAGTATAAACTGGCATCTCAACTCCGATGACAAGGACAAATGGACGGCGAGGATGACTCTTTTCAATTGGGGACACCTTCCGTTCATCGCCTGGTACGTCGCCGTCGAATAGGATATAGCGTACCGAGGTTTCGATGGAGCGTATTCGTTTAACGGAACCAAAATGTTGAAAAACGTTAACACAATCTTCTTCCATGGCTTGAAGGGCTTGGAGTTCTTGTTGGCAGAGAAAAATGGGACTACACCAGATGATCCGAGAATCCCCGGGAAACAACAATCTGAGATTTCATTCACGAAGAAAACACACCCAATATAGCAGTTCGAGAAGGCTATGGGTTCCCTTCGAAGGTGTATTTCAATGGCGAAGAATGTTTACTTCCGGATAGGTTTCCGAGCTCCGGTCACCGCCGCACTGAGTTTCCATTACTGCTTTCATCTTCATATCTATCACCACTCTGTTGCTAAACCGTTTCAATTGCTGATATTTGGCTTTTGTTTTTGTTTTTGTTGGTTTGTAGTGTATTAAATTTTTGAGAGATTTATATGATTGTTATCTTTGATTTTTGAACAATCTACCCCACCCCAAACATCAAAATCATTCATCTTTTTTACCTGGAAATTTTGATTGTTCATGAATGAAACTCGGCCGTGTGAAGCAACCTAAACTCCTGATGTTTACATATAGGTTTAGAAACATATGCATATTTGATGTAGAAATTATTTCAGATTATTCTGGCAAAGAAATAACAGCATCGGCCAATGGAAATTAAAATGTTCCAACTCTACAAATGCACCGAGTTCCAATTTCGTTTGCAAGCGAAAATGGCATCGATTTTATGCAAGTTGATCTGTTTCCTTTTGTTAGCAGCAATGGTGTGTGCAGGTGATCCTGATATCATATCGGACTTCATCGGCCCTAAAATCTCACCCACCCTCGATGGAAATTTCTTTAATTATTGGACACTTCGTGGGACATTTGATGCTGCTAATCCACCCGATTTAAAGGCTACCAAAGCTAACATGGCCGTGTTTCCGGCCCTTAATGGCACCAGTGTCTCCTTTGCCACTCTGGAGTACTCAGTAGGCACCCTCAATCCGCCTCACATCCATCCTTGTGCTGCCGAGCTCCTCATCGTCGTCGATGGAATTCTCAAAGTCCATTTCAACGACACTACCGGAAAACTTTACAGCCAAACACTGAGTTTCTTGTCATGTTTGTGTTCCCGAAAGGACTTCTGCATTACCAGTATAATCCGAGCTCCGATACCCCAGCCATGGATGTCTCAGCCTTCGTTTTGGTACCGTCCACCGTTTTTGCCACCGGCATCGATGATAACATCCTTGCTAAAGGGTTTGAAACTAATGTTCCTACTATTAAGAAGATCAAGAAAGGTCTTGGAGCCTAGGCCAAAAAGTTGAACCCTATTCTGCCACCATGCTAATAATCCTCATCTTTATTTGATGGATTTCTGTAGGGAAGAGATGAATTGCAGAAAAACCAAATGTAGTAATCATGTAATGGTTGGAACTATATCAATTTGAAGCAAACAATTCAATTTCTCATCATAATTGGAACTTGGAAGCAAACATACAGGATTGTCAAAAACAACAAACCATAAAAGAAATAAAAAAAATGGAGGATCCAAGTCATAAACCTATCTCTTCCCTCCACATTTATCATTGTTTCTCCTCTTCTTTCTCCTCAATTTGTCACACATGTATGCTTTCTCCAGGTGCCCCACCCTCTGAGCCAAAGCCCTCAACATCCGAGTCTGCAACTCGGACCTCTCCCACACCGCCTCCATAAACCTCGTCATCTTCTTATTGTCCTCCTGTATCTTCTCTAACATCTGCTTTCTCTCGCTTTCTTCCTTGCCAACAATATTCATCCCCTTCCCTTCCTTCTCATTATCAGGCTTCCATGTTCCCTCTTCTTCAACTGCATTCTCTTGATCGGCAGACGAATCGCTTTGGCTCTCATTTCGACACGTTTCAAGAGTCTCCGGTTCATTCTCTTGATTTGCAGCAGCAACAGTTGCTCCCGATTCACTCAAATTAGGCAGATTTTCCAACTCTCGAGTTCGATTTCAATCACCGGAAGAATCGATAATACCTTGGTTTTGGTCAGCTGCTTCAGCACTGCTGGAATCCACGGAGTGGTCATCGGAAATAATGGCGTCAACGATCTCTTGCAACGCGATCGCTTTTTTAATAACGGATTTCCTTAAATCCCTTACGCACGAATCCACTCCTCTAACGGAATCCAACTTAAGAAGCAATCTCATCAGATTCTCGTTCACTCTCAACCTCTCCTTCGAATCTTTCCGAATCAATTCCACTGTCTCCGTCTTGGAAACACTACGCTCCATTTCATTCACTTGTTCCCTTATTGCCATGATCTTCTTCACGCTCTTTCTCACCAGGAATCCCCTAAGCACCTTCTGGATATTGATTGCCGACTTGGATCTGGACAGCTCCGAACCGACGAAGCGGACGGGGATCGAAACCGTCTTGGGCTTGAAAGACCGAGGCGGCCAGGCTTCGGGCTTGACCTGAACTGGGATCCCTCTAAAGCTTCTCACGATACGGCCGTTAGACGACGCATCCCATGGATTTTGGAATAAGGGGAAGTCCATTACTGTCTTTGAATGGAATTAACAGACAAATTCTTTGATAAACCTTCTTGATCAGCTCTCTGCTATTGGTTTGTACTTGCTGGGTGTAAAAACCAGAGTCAGAACGGATATATAAAGGGGAACATGGTGGATTCTAGGATCCAATTCCACAAGGAAAAAGGTGGGATCCGGAAGTTGCTGGAACATTCTGTAGATTTCTTTTTCAGTTTGTGGAATAAGCCGACGAGATATTTTCTGGTGATGAGCAGACCAGGTTTTGGTCCTTCTAGATAATTATAGATTCTTCTATTTGACCGCTTCGTTTTCTTTATAATTACATCTATACTGTTATTATTTAATTAATTAAAATATGTTATAAAGATCTAATATAGAATTATTTTTAATTAAATTTATTGTAAATTTCGTGACAATTTTATTTTTATTTTTTATGCTTATAAATTAGGGTAAAATATTCGTATTTAAGTCTCTCGATTATTAAATGATATTATTATATAGTTTCATCCGCTCTTGATAAATAAAATCCCTTAGTCGTTTTTTTGTCTTTTACTAGTTTACGGTTTTTTACCGTTGTTTTCCTTTATCTTTTTTCTCAGGGTTGAATTTGACATCGTCATGACTGATTAAGATGATGTTTATTTGTTATCATGATTATCTTCCCTGCTTTGGACCCTCGAATTGATTTGGATACGCGCTTTACGTTCGTAGATAATTTTTTCACGTCGCTCGAATCTGATTTGCTATTTGTCGATGGTCTTTCAGTAGCTCCATCTCCTATTGTGGTTCGTCGGCCGATGCAATAAAATTTGTTCGTATCTTTATTTTGTTTGAGTTTTTTGTTAGGTTTTTTAATTTTTTCATTATTTAGTCTTTATGTGATCTAGATGACTAGTTTTTGTCTCAATGATAATAAGAAAATGTGATATGTTTATAGTTATGCTTGTAAATCTTCATTGTAATTTTAAATATTTTTTTATTTTTAATAAAACTAGCAACCTTCTATAAAAAAAATCTCTCAATTATTAAAAGTTATAAAATAATCATTTGATTTTAAAGTGTTGTTTTTGTTAAGTCATTCGACTATTAAAAGTTAGAAAATGATAAACTGATTAGTCATTATATTTCAACCTCGTCATTTTCTATTAAAAAATTAATGATATTCTGAGCTGAACGTTAATTTGCTGACTATGATATAATAAAATCCGATTCAAAATTTAAAACTACTATCATATCTCAATCATCATTTTAGCATCCAACTTAAACAACTTCCAATTTTTAACAGAAAATGACGAATTTGAAACATAATGAATAATCGAATGATTATTTTGTAACTTTTAATAATCGGGAGATTTAACAAAATAAATTTTATAATCAGATGATTATTTTATAACTTATAATAATTAAAAATTTTAATAAAATAATATGTTATAGCCTTCAACAGTAAGTACTTTCTTTGCTTTGACACGTGAACTTTCATGAAAATAATACAAGAGCTGCAATGCAAATACTACAATGAGCCGTTGTACAACAAACCAACCTATTTCTACCTTAATTTTCTCGGTGTTCTTCCTCCTTTCAGCATCATCGAAAATGGCCTCCATATGAAACCTTTCCACTGCTTCTCTTCGCCATGCTATATCATTAAAAAAGTTCATGCTTTCAGCAAGTTCTTCACTTTTACATTTCTTAATGTGATGCATCTGATTGTCCATCCATTTTCAAGGTTGTAAAAGCTGGCATGGCATTTTTCCACCCTTTAATGGCACCCTCAATCACTTCAGGCTGCTGACATCTTTATGTTCACTACAAGACTAGGGGGAACTTAGAATTCTATGGGGGAAAACACACTATTTATTATGGCAACAAATACCTTGAATGGCTTTATTACATCTTAATGGTTATTTTATGAGGTACAACTCTCTTTTAACACAACAAAACAACATGATAAATCCCCACTTTGCAGCAGAATTAGACCAAACATACATATTTAACCAAATCTTAGAATCCCCAAAGCTGGAATTATTGCTAATAGCTTAGAAATTAGAATCCCCCATCTCAGGCCTTAGGTTGGAACCCTGCTTTGAGCTTCTGAATTGTGTCAACATCCGTTTTGAAAGACTTTGCTAAGACGTCATCATCGATGTTCGTCGCAAACACCGTAGAAGGAACCGAGACAGTGCCGGCAGCTGCGCTACCGAAGGCCGAAACCGCTATAGCTGAATCGTTCTCGGCGCAGTTGAACTGATAATGGACTAATCCCTTGGGAAACACAAACATGTCACCAGCTTGAAGCCTTCGTGTAAACAGCTTGTTAGTGGTGTCAAGAAATCCAACTTCAAGTATGCCATAGGTGAGGAACAAAAGCTCGGCGGCACGAGGATGCGTATGAGGAGGGTTAACAGAGCCAGCAGGGTACTCTAACACAGCATAGGAAACACTCTGGCCATTAAGGGCAGGGAACTCAGCCATGGTTGCTTTCGTGACGGTGAAATTTGTTGGTGGAGGAGAGTTAACGAGTGGCCTCATGCCGGTATAGGAGAAGAAGTTTCCATCCAATAGAGTGTTATTGGTTCCTGGTGACACCAAAAAAATCAAAGAGAATATCAGGATCTCCACTTAAGGCTGAGAAAGGGAAGGCGGTAACTAGAATTGCTAGGAAAAATTGTTGCTTGACACTCGAGGCATGTCTACATTTCCTGTCATTTTTTTTATGGAACTACGATGGAGATGATCATTTAGAGGCTTTAAAGGTACACGTTTACAGATTTATATCAATAAACATACGCCTGGTAGGACTGTTATTATTTAGAGGTATTGTTATCCTATTGAAGAAATGATAAGTATATACAATAGGAATGAATTAGAATTTTTGCAATATTTTGATACATATAGATTTAACGTAACTTGGGTTTTCTGTCTGGCCTTAAAAAAAATTAGATCAATTTTGTTCATAGATTTATATGGAACCAAAAAAAAAAGTAGGGATCAAATTGGCACAAATTGTAATTTGATGGACTGAAGTGAGTTTTGTTCCTAGGAAAATGAGGGGCATGATTCCTTGCACTATTGGTAGGATCCGGATGCATTGTAAAGCCTTATTTAAAAAAATAACCTTAATACACTAAAAGTGCCTAGATTATACTTCAGAAAATGATTTGGTACCTATTTTTTATTTCTAATAATAGATGTCTAACGTTTTATTCATTACATTTTTAAGTGTTTACCATCATATTTTTTTTATTTTTTTATAATAAAAATATTATTTTAAAAAAGGAAAAAAATCATCCTCGTGTCGTCCCTCTCCTCCCATCGCCCCATCTTTGACGGCGAAGGATCACCACCGATCGAGTTTGTTCAAAGCAAGATGAGAAACTCAACGGTGACGGTCGTGTAGCGTACGAACGGTTGTAATTGTCAAAATCGTTGAAAAATAGAAACGAAAAACCTAGAAAATCGATGACTCTTGGTGGTATTTTTCACGACGATTAGCGTAGTTTCACGGTGGGTGAGGATTGGGTTTTGGTCGCGTCATGAAGAAGATTTTAATAGTATCAACGGTGACAGTCATGGACCGACAGTGATTGGTCCGCGATGAAAAATATAAATTTTGGAATTTTTTTGACTTGTTTTAAAATTATAATATTAAGTTTTTTAAAATAAAATAATTTTTAAAATTTTATATGACTAAAACGTATTAGATAACAGTCAAATTTAATAACCGTATTATTGCATGAGGTTAGAAACGTTAGATACTTAATTTTAGCGAAAAATTCTTTAGATATTAAATTATATTTTAAACTAAAAAGTGTATTAAGGGGGGAAATCTTTGTAAGGGATAGAAACGCAAAGTGGAAACGAAACCTCCTTCATCTACTTCCCTTTGGTCTCACAGAACCAGAAACAAAAAGAATCAATTGCTTCAATCCCGCGTACTTTCCAAATACCCTTTACTTCAAACCCCACAAATTCCATCCCATCTTTGCCAAAGCTAAGTTCCAAGTTTCTGGGTTCTCAAAACTCTCTGTCTTGGTCTAGACCTTCAAAGATTGGACCCTCCAATGGTTCAAGGACTCAATGCTTTTTGGTAAGAATGGTGTTGATGCTGAAGGTGCTGGAATTTATGGAAGCCAAAGCAGAGATGATTTCGACAGAGATTATGTTGAGCAGGTTGTTCTTTGAATCTTTTGTACTTCTGCCTTTTCTTTGTTAACCAACTTGTTCTTCTTCGATTTGGTTAATTGATGTGTAGGAAACATGTTTGGTTTTATGATTTTAGATGATTTGATGATGATATTATCATTACAGACATGTATGGAGGATTGAAAATGAATGAACTTATTGAATGGTTGTTAATAATTATATCATCAGTACAGAGAAAGCTTCCATTGATTAAGCTATTTTGTTTGCAGTATTTTAACTACATGGGGATGCTTGCTGTCGATGGCACCTACGATAAGATGGAAGCTCTTTTGAACCAAAACATCCACCCAGTAGACATCTTGCTAATGCTGGCCGCATCGGAAGGTGACAAGCCGAAAATCTAAGAGCTATTGAGAGCTGGAGCTAAGTATGATGTCAAGGATGCAGATGGACGTACTGCACTTGATAGGGCTGTCGATGAAGGAAAAAAAACAGTTGATCCTTGGTTCTTCTGCGGAAAAGGCTTGATCTGATTCAGGGTTTCAAGTAGCGGGATGCAAACGCAATAGCAGTTGTTATTTCGCAGTCCCGCGTCATTCGAAATCGATATTGAAGAATTTAGCGGTGAGATTCACGTCGATAGCGGTCCGTCGCGGGATAACAGTCGCAATTTATTGTCGCACAGTGGCATCACCAAAGAATATGGTCGAGTGGACGCTTGATGAAATTATGTGAAAATGAAAGGTAAACACGAGACATTCGGTACTCCACAAGCACAAAGAGCATGGAATCAAATGAATCCGAATAAATATAATTAAATTATTTACTTTATATTATTTAATTATATTATACATATTATTTCTTTTAAATAATAATGTATTCACAATATCATCACTCATCATTAATTATCTTATTATTGTCGAGTTTGTAAAATCTTATATTTGGTTAAACTATATTATATATATCATTTTTGCTTAGAAAACATTTCTAAAAATCATTAAAAATGACTCATTATAATTATAATTATTATGTTTTAGGATAAGTTGTGCGAAAATTAAAAAAGTTTCACGGCTGCGACACCTACAGTTACCGTGATGTCATCCGTTATGTCCACAATCACGATAAACGTAACGTGACTGAAAACGTGACCACAAACGATATTTAAATCCCTAGTTGAATATATCTATTTCAATCACTGATATGAACCTTGAGATGAACCTAGTATGAAGACTGTTGGATAGAGAGAAAAAGTTAGTGTTTCGTGTATAAAATTCACCTATAAATTCGATTAACTTTTGTTACCGTCTCGAATGATGATATATAACTTTACCAGTGGTATGTTCTTGTTTATAGATTGATGAGTCTGCTTGTGATTAACCTTACTGGAAGGAGAACAACAAAGGGTTAAAATTAATATGTTTTCAATTAAAGGCTGTTCACATATCTACAATTCATGGAGTTCGATGAAAAATGTGCTGTAAAATTTCACGGTAAAAACAGAGAATAAAATGGAGTTCATAGGAATTGAAACATCTATTTGAAGTAAAGCTCAAGTAGCTTCTTCAAAGTGTCGAAGACGCTCGTAAAAGGGTTAAGTGCTAGAGGAGAATTTAGTTCAAGATCAGGGAATTGGTTTGTTAAAGCCTTTTGCATCCCGGACATGGACATCATAGCAGCTAGCTGACTGTTTGACATCACTTCACAATCTTGTGGGGTGTCCTTGATTTCGCTTGGATCATATCCGAAATTCGCCAGGTATGATTTGTACTTATCTATGAATTCGCGTCCTGGATTTGGTGTTCTTGAGTAGATCTGAAACAACAATACCAGATTCATAAGGAAATAGTTTTACATATCTGAAACATTAAGGCTAAAAATCCGACGCAACTGGTATATTACTGCATGAATTGAGCAAGAAATCAATCTTTTGCCTCTTATATGTTTTCTTAAAGTAATACTATCCAAAATCCGTGTCTAACACATTTGATTTGAACATAAGTATCAAGATACGACACTCCATAGATCCTTAATGAGATATGCTATCCGTTTACCTGGATAAAGCTTGTGTCTTTCGCTCCTGAAACAAGGGCGTAATTGTCGTAGTCAGTAGCAATAACATCATAAGGTTCTTTGGGGATAAAAGGCAAGGTAGGAAAACGAAGGTAACATTTCTCTTTAATCATCTCTTGCTTTTCTAAATCTGTTTCTTTCTTCCCAATATCTTCCTGTGAAAGGCATTGAACATTTCCTCTTATCCCGGTAATATATCCGTCTGGCCCTCCATGAACACAAAATGTGTCGACCTGTATTGCAGGTGTTTTCATGTCGAATGAATAAACTCCCTGCAAATTGATTGATTACAACATGTATGATTTTAGCAATCAAAGTTTGGGAGTAAAAATAGTTATGACAGGATGAAATCTACAGCAGTAATGGATCTGAGATAAGCAACTAGTCCTAGTTTCAGGATCTGATAAAAGCTAGTTTGACTTCTGGTTCGTCGTTTTATTCGTTGAACTGTATATGTAAAGTGAAACTAGAGAAGCCTATGATGATTGGAACCTATGTTACTTGAACAAGTATCAAACATGGGTATCTATCTGACATAGCTATGATTAATTTTTTCTAAGCTTTCCCATGTGTTTGGAAGATCCTTGGAGATCATATCCTCGAATCCATGTGTCAGGCACGAGTGTTGGACAAGGGTACTTAAAGACCAATGAAGAGTCCGAGCAACATAGATTGAAATATTATCTACATATATATCATACAAGGGATCCTCTGAGTTTCTCAATTTGGGAGTGAATCAGTGAAATGTCACAAAATCAGTTTTGTTTCTACCTTGTAATGTTTACCTGAGTGCAATGGCAGTCTTCTTGACCCTGGCCAGCAAATCCGCGTTTTAGTGATGCTACTTCGAACCACCTTCCGGAATATCTAACAGGGTCAAAGTTCTTTGCTGTCATACCTCTCATCATCATTAGCATCCCATTTCCTTCACCAGAATCTTCTTCGAGTGGAAGAGTTGGCTTATTATCCATGGCACTCGCAAGCTGACAGATGCTTGGATGATGAGATAAATCAGCTGCAAGAACCTGCAAACGAAAGTTGGTTAAACTTAAAAACATAAAGAAATCTCTACCGCAATGCTATTGTTTCGTATCCTTTGGCACTACTCCAATCAGGGAAAGGGTTAGTTTGAGATGAGATGTCATGAACTTTCCCTGCAAACCCGACACAATTCAAACTCTCATGCTCGAGAAGAAGATCGGAAAATACTTGTCTGAACACCGACTTGACAACTTTGAAGCTTCATAGTGGGAAATGATTTGAGTGGAAACTGAATTTTCTTATAATCTTAATAGTGTTGTCATGTTCAGGGACGTCTTTTTCTTACAGAACTGAATCTTATAAACCGATACCCGAGATGCAACGAATGATTAGACAAACTCCTTTGGGTAAATTCATCGAACAGTAACTTGCAAACTATGTTTTAGAGTTGAAATTCACTGATAAAACTACTAGAAATTGAAGAAACACAACCACTTCACCTGGCTTGTTTGAGAGAGAAATATCAATGAAGCAAGACCCGAAACAGTATGACTTGCAACAACTTTACTCAAGGGAGGACTCTTGACAGAGCAATTCAACGTCAATTTCCCAAGCAATCCCCTGTAAAAGCAACACAATCACTACCAAAATTGCAATTAAAACCATATTTGTGAAACTATTATCACTTGCTTAAAAGGTTCACAAATACCCTCTTAATTAATGACAAAATGTCAAGTAAAACAAGCAGCATGTTCAACAATTTCACACCCTATTCATGCTTCCATTTTTCTCTTTCATGAATTCTCAATCTCCAGAAAACTTCAGCCAAAACCCTATAGTAAAGCTAAACGAATGAAACCCAGAAAAGAAAATTAGTAACATCTAAACAAAAAAAGGTGAATCGTGACGGCACCTGGGGATATGAGGAGGATGAGGAGATGAACAACATTGAAAGAGAAGCAGTGGTGAAGTTTGATGATATTGAATTGCATTCACCATATCAGTGATTTCTCTAAAAGCACTTTCAGTTGAACTCTCTGTAATCTTTTAGTTCAGATTCATTGTTTGGGACTTCTGAAAATATCTAGAAAAAAGGAGGACGTTTAAGATTGGGACAAGACATTATTTTTTTTGTTCTTTTTCTTAAATGTTTTACAGCTAATAACTGTCAACAACTTAACCTCATACAATAATAAAAGATAGTGAATTTGTAAATGGGAAATTTGTGATGTTGGGTCAGTCTCCAAGCTCAACACTTCGCGTATATGAGCTCCCATGATAAATACTATACAACTTTTTATACACGATTTTGACATTTCATATTTCAGGCCTGTTGAAGGCAAGATCATATGCCACTCATCCTTAAGAAAGCAACCTACGCCACAGGTTACGCCACGTCATTACCTTCCCAACGGGAAACCAGCACTCCAATAAACTACCTATTTTTTTCAAGCTCTTCTTTTTCCCCGTCTCTGCACACAGCCGGCATACTTTGGAAAAACCCGACCCGATAAATATTCAGATTTCTAACTGACCCGCCCTTGAGCTGCTCCACATTAGGTTTGGGCTCCTCTCTGTCAAAATTTATGGTTTGGTTAACTCTTCTGTAATGATTTCTTATTGGTTCTTAACTGTTAATATAAGTTTTACTATAGTTTTTGAGTTGTTAATCTGATCAAATATGGGAATCTGAGACTTGAGCCTGTTAAAATGAGTGATTTTGAAATCTGGGTTGATGTTGAAAGCTCTTGATTCCTTTTGTTTTGTTTGTGTATGGCGATGGGTCTTTTGTTTTTGTCTTCTGGATTGGACTTCGTGTTAAAAGCTGGACTTTTAATCAATTGAAGAACTCTTATTGAATGTTAATCTGTTTAAAGCTGCAAATTTGTTCTGTGAAAAAGATGATCCTGAATTGCATTGAGATTGTAAAAGGTATGATCCTAAAGTTTCTTTAAGCATTGCTACTGAGTTCTTCATTTCACTTGTGAAACTTAATGCATGAATGAATAGTGTATACTGGACAGTTCATAACTCTCCAGTTTCAATTTTCTTTTAAGATTTTGTCTGTATGATACTAAAAGGAATTTTCGAAGAAGTATTTGAATTACAAAGTATTTATCCTTACGTTATTTTCGGAGATGGATTGTATGTAGACCTTTGATTCTTCCATATGACATTGCATGATCGTTAGTACTATTCTTGTTCTTTTTCTTTTTTGCTTGAAACAGTGATCTTTTCTTGTGTTCTTGTGATAAGTATCTTGTCTGCTTGTTTGTGTGAATGAATTTGCGGTACTCAGGAACTTATATCTTCCCTTTTCTTGTGCAGAAAATTGTGGTCTTGTCTTGCTAATCATGTTTACTGCTCTTTCGGAGCTTCAAAAGGGCAACCGGCCCTGGACTTGAGTCCCTTGTAGATCGTAAGCAAACTGCAATAACCTCTTTGTTTCTTGAAATGTTTTAGCATAGCATCTCAAGGCCAATGAACCGTGGAGCTGAATCCGCATCAACTTTCAAACTGTGTTTCTATTCCATACATTCTTGATTGACATTTTTCGTCAAAGTTATTTAGGCTCTCTGTTTCTATATCTGAATCATTTCCTTTCTGTGCAGAGACAATCTTGATCATTACCAATGATGGACGCAACATTGTGGTATGCTAAGGCATTCTCGCTATGCATTTCTTCAACTTTTGAAATAAGATCATTTTATTTGTGTATTTCTAAACTATTTCTAGTTTCAGTAAGATCCTCATTTGCTTCATTATTCCTTTGTTTTTCTTCTCTCAAATAAAAAGGGCGTTATAAAAGGCTTTGATCAGGCTACAAATATCATTCTCGACGAATCTCATGAACGTGTGTACTCTACCAAGGTTTGTGCCCTTATTCCACAGGCTATATAATTATTATTATTATTATTATTCATTTAATCATTGACACCTACTTTTGTTGAAGAAGCAAGAGGTTTTTCTTTATCCTAATACATGTGAACAACTTAATTGCCTTTTTATGATCGTTTCCCTGCTTCTTTTTGTTTTCCATCCCAACTTATTTGCAGGAAGGTGTTCAGCAACTTGTGCTGGGTTTGTACATAATAAGAGGAGATAACATGTATGTCGTGTTTTCTGCTTTGTTTTCTATTGATTATTTGGGATTTTCAGTTAGTTTTCTATATGCTTACTGTAACAACTTTTTATCCTTCAATTATGGCAGAAGTGTTGTAGGTGAACTAGACGAAGAGCTTTATTCTGCTCTTGACTTGTCAAACCTTAGAGCACACCCTCTGATGCCTGTTATCCATTGATAGAACTATGAAAGTTTATAGTTGATAAGAACAGCACTTTGAACTAAGTTCCTAGGAAAACATGCTAAAGAACATAAATATGATGAGAAACCAAATGTGTAATGATTTTTGGATGCATTTCTATCATTTTATTGGTAGCTGTTTACCTGCATTCATATTGATCATAATATAGTGTGAAAGAAATAAAAAAATGGAATGCAATGTCTGTTCAGGGCTCCACGCGGTGTTGCAAATTCCATTGAAAATAAACGAACCCTCTGATTTGTGAAATGTACAAATGAAACATAGCCTTGGAAAACCAAGATTCAGTTCTTTGGAAGATTGGTATCAGAGGATATTAAAATTACACAATACTACCAAGAACGATACTGATTGAAAACAAAGAATGACTTGTTGAATCCATCGATCATCCAAAGAGACTATCGTTGAGGTTTCCACGGGTGAGCAAGCAATAGAAGGCATCTGTCTTATAACCTCCATTACTTCTGGATTCTTTTAAAGGTACATCAGTTGGTTTCCTGTTGAAGACGCTGGCCTTTTCACGGGTACAAACGCCACTTTCCTCACATTAGATGCCAATTTTAAACTACTTGAGCCAGCAGAAGTACCAGTATCTGCCAGCGAGCTAGCTTGGGAGACGGTCTTCTGCCAAGGGTTTTTGGTAACAACAGTGTTATCTGCTTTTTCAGCAGAATTTTCAACCTGCTTTGTGTCCTCGTCATTGTGGTCTCTTATGAAGTCAGTTGTAGTCTCATTCATATGGGGTGATATTTCAGCATCAGCATTCTCGGCAGTTGGTTTATCATCTACAACAGAAATTGAACGTACATGTTAGTGCCTAAAATAGATTCATACCACCGAAATCTTCTCATCTTGAAACCGAGTATTTTGGAAGCTAAAATTTAAAGGATTAGATGACTGTGTAACTCCAGTTAATGAGCAGCAAAGAGTCTAGGCAATGAATGTCTATACCTCCAAGTACTGACTGGATAGTCTTGTATCGCACTTCATTACCCCTTCTTGCATTTCAATCTCACATGTATTCATCCTCTCAACCAATATAAACTTATATGTGTTCCAGACACACTCTAGGGTGACATGGTCCTCTTTTTTCGGATAAAACTCTCTAAATACATGGCATCATTGTTAAGCAAAAAGGATGAGGCTCCACTGTAAGGAAATTGGGACAGTAAGAATCTATCAAATATGGAGAATGGGGTCAACCTCAATTCCTTGCTGATTTAATTTTACAGAATGGCTACTTAGAACAGGTTCGTTAACCATGTGAACTCGCACAATGCAGTCACACAATGACCTAAGTGGGGTACAAACTTTTTCCACAAAATTTGACTATTCAACCGGAAGGTTTTGAACTTACTTGTTGAACCAAAACTCTAAGGCGTGCGAGGGGAGATAAAACAGTCACAGAAAATCCCATAAAAAATGAGCGAGCTATACCTGACTATAGCACAGTCAAGGTTATCAAAAGAAGATAGAAGTTCTTCGACTGTTTTGGCATGTGTATTTTAAGGATTTGCCAATATATGCATCACTACCTGACCCGTTAACGCAAAACAAAATCTAAACTTTCAATCTCTATTTTAAACTCTTCCCAATTCTTTAGTAGTATCCGGTTAAAGAAAGATTTAAATTTCCCTGATTCTTAAGTAGTATCCAATTTAACAAAAGAACTAGATACGGATACGTTGCTGCCCTCAACATTGGCTCAACCATCTGCAAGAGAAACAGATATCCATTCATATATAAATGTCGGGTTAGGCCATGCAACAGGAAGCAGGAATGAATGCGCATAATTACATGGAATTTACGGTCCTCAATGGTTGCATCCGGTTCAAATGGGAAACGGCGATAAAATATTTGAGCTCTATAACATAGAACATCATGTCAACTATTCTTTTACCTTTCACGTAGAACGAAAACATTAAACAGGGGAATTAATAAAAGTCAGTTGAGATGCAACATAAATATACATAGATGAGAAGGCTAAAGATGCAATAATGTAAACAAAAATCTAAAGATGATAAATCTAAGACTGCAGTAATCAACATTAAGTTTTTGGATTAAAGGCAAAGTCCGAGAAGTTCTATAAGCTAGAAAAGAGAAATAATAATTTGCAGGAAACTGGTAGTAGCCGCAATATAGGAAGAGAAAGCAAAGAGAACGAACCATGTACCTGTGATAGTAGCCGTGCTGCCCCCAAAAGCCGTTCCATAAAATTAGGTTTTCCGGCATCATATTTTCTCTAGGGCTGTTCATGGACGGTTAACCATACCATTTAACATAAACGGTCGGTTAACCGTTATAATGGTTATGAGATTTTTCTAACCATAACCTAACCATTAAGAAACGGTTGACTGCTACTAGTTAACTGTTATTAACGGTTTGATTACAGGTTAACCGTAGGTTAACCTATTACAATTATTTGTCAAATTTTTTTCATAATTCATACTACAAAAAAAATGTAACACTTAACACATACTTACACCGGTGTAAATGAATAAAATAAACAAGTGTAGCACTTAACACATACTTACACTAGTGTAACTGAATAAAAGACAAAAGTGTAAAACCTAACACATATTACATCGGTGTATGTGAATAAAAAAAAGTGTAGCACTTAACACATACTTACACCGACCGATGTAAGTATATACATCTTTCAATATCTTAGTACCTAACAATAAACATATAATTATATTGGTTCAAACATAAATGTACTAACAATTAACACGCATACCTTTCTAAAAGCTGCACCTTTTGTTTAGGTCTCTTTCCAGTGATAACCAGAAAGCAGGAATTTAATAATTCCTCCAAATTAGCAGATTTCAACAATCTCAAGTCTCTCCTTACCTAATTTCACAGAAAAATTTGACAAGCATAAGAAGAAATTAGAATTAACACAATTCTCTAGCATTAAACTGGTTATATAAATCATCTCCTAGTAAACATGGATTTGAATTTGTTCCTCCTTAAATAAAACAACAGAGAGAAAAGTTTAGAACTCCTAGTTCTAATTTCCGAAGTCCTTTTTCTTTTCCCCTCTCAGCTTTCTCGGCAGCCAAACAGCTAGTTTCTCAAACTGAAAATATGCAACCCAAAACTCCTATAAATTTTATCCTCTTATTTCGCTCTCTCAGCATTTTCACCATTAAAAAAAACTCAAAAATTAAAAATTAAAATAGAAAGAAATTAAAACAAGCCTTTAAAAGACACTGAAAATATGATGACCTTCTATGGCTGTCCCTTGTTCCATATGTAATGGGTTAAGGGGAGGTAAGATAGTAAGCTGTCCCGTAAGAGATTTCAATTTCTCTTCTTTGGCAGAATCAATCGGCGAGTCCATTGTTTTCTCTTATTTTTGCAGATTAATTAACTAAAATTTAACGAAGATACAATATTTATGTAGAGTTTAACAAAAGGGTTTTGGAAAAGAACAGAGAAAAATCATAAGAAAGGAGAGTTCCGTACAAAAAGAATTGGGTTTGGAACAATGAATCCAGTTCAATTGGGCTAAAACTAAAACTAAAACCTTTTTTCCCTTACCGAGTAAATATTTAGAATAAAACGTATTTATTAAATATTTAATGATATGTTTTTTTTAAATATTTTTATTTTTAAAAAAGTATTTTAATTCACCGTTATATATTTATGTTATTAATTAATATTTAAAAATAAAGACATGGTCAAAAATAAAGATACAATGATAAAGTAAAGTCTTGTGAAAAAAGATACGTTATTGAAGTTTAAAATAATTATCATTATTAATTTGATTAATTTAAGTGATTACAATTGATAGCACATGTTTTAATGACTATCAATCATTTGACAATAAAAACTTAAATGCTCTGTAATTGTTGGTGCTCGAATCCGGAGGACCAAGATCTCTAGTGATAACAACTATCGCTTTAGCCATTGATATCATTTGATTCGTACAATTATCTTAAAATAATCACAACGTTAACTAGACATACGGTGTTTTAAAATTTAATTATAACTATGTTTATTCAAATATAGATTTTTAAAATTAATTTGAATGAATATATTTTGATTAGGATTAAACCTAACTTGACCTAAGATTATTATTTAATCAAAGATTGCAACAACAATAATAGATGGAAGATATGATGAGAAGTTGGAAATAATTAAAGGTTATCATGAATCGATTGAAAATTAAAAAAGTAATGTTTATGTTTGGTTATAAATATGATGATAAAGTATTTTAATTTAACTTATTCAGCGTACTTAAAATCAACACGTGATATTAATTAAAAATATTTTAGATAAAAATAATAGGAATTTGTTTTTGAAATCAATTTTTCTAATTTAGATTAATAATTCTACGTGTTTATGCGGTGTTTTGTGTATTTTATTATATCAAAAATATAATTTAAATTATATCAATTTTGAAAATCTTTACTTTTATATGATATTTTTTAATATTTTAATTCCACTTTGTGAGTGGGTGCAAAGAGAATCTATGCTAGTCGTATCTATGGTGCAAAGAGTTCTTTCAAGAAGTGTGGATGAGAACTTCCTTCCATTTAATACAATCTAACATCATAAGTAGGGATGTGTATGGGACCGATCCGACGGCTTCCGGCCCGATTTGATCCGAACGGGTCGGATTTTTTTAAAAAAAATAGGTTCAGGTCGGGTTTTTTTAATGTGATGTTCGGGTTGGGTCGGGTTTGGGTTTAGGGTCAAAAAGACTCGATCCGACCCGAAAAAATATATAATTTTATCTTATTTATTTATGAATAATTATAATAAAATCCCTCTATATATTATTTTTTTCAATTAAGTCACTATTTTTATTAAATAAAAATAATATTTTTTATTATTTCGGGTCGAGTCAGGTCGAGACGGATTTTTAAGTTATATATCGGGTCGGGTTCGGGTCTTGTTTTGGTCGGCCCGGGTCGAATCTCGGGTGGAGTATTTCTTGTTCTCGGGTCGTGTCGAGTGAACCAAAAATCCGACTCATGTCCATCCCTATTCATAAGTTTTTACCTCAAACTTGTATGTAGAGGTTTAAGTATATCTATTTTAGTTGTAGATAATATAATATTAAAGTTTAGTGATTAGTTTAGAATGACTCATAATTTCATAATTGATATAAAATATCTTAAAATTTAAAGATTAATTTAAGATATGATCATAATTTAAGAACATTTTATATAATTATCTCATGTAAAAATGACATGTTTAGTAAATATTAAAATAATAAACAAACATCAAACAATGTCACATTTGGTATAAAATAATAAAGGTAAAGTACAAAAATAGTTCCTCGACTGTAGGGTATTACCTTATTAAATCTCTCAACTATTAAAAGTTATAAAATATATTTATGACTATAGAGTGTTGTTTTGTTAAGTCTCTCGACTATTAAAAGTTACAAAATGGTCATTCGACTATTCATTATGTTACAAACCCGTCATTTTTCTTTAAAAGGTGGATGATATTTTGAGTTGAACGTTAACATAGTGATTGTGATATGATAAAATATGATCCTAGAATCTCAAACGACTATCATATCTTAGTTACCATGTTAACGTACAACTTAAACAACCACCAATTTTAATCCCAAAAAATGATGAGTTCGGAACATAATGAATAGTCAGGTGATCTTCTTGTAATTTTTAATAGTCGACGAACTTAATAAAACAACTCATAATCAGGAGACATTTGTGGACTTTACCCATATAATAATCAATTAATGTACGTAAGATCAAATATGGATATAATTAATAACTTAATTTAGTTAATGATGTTAACAAGTGGGTCGTTTCCAAGTCACTTGAGCTGATTCACATGCACTCTGTGCTTTGTCATTGTCAACCACCAACCACCCCTTTGAAACCGCAACACTACATTCGCCGTCTTGTTGGCCTTCACCTTTTCTTCTTCATTGCTATAGTATATATCCAAATTAGACCTACTCAACGATCTCCGGTTTGAATCGAATTTAAATTTAATTATGATAGTTTAAGTATTAAAATTGATTAAAATTAATAGTTTAAGTATTAAAACTGATCAAAATTGATAATTTAAATATTAAATGCATAATTAATCCTATTAATTAATTAGATTTCAATGTTTTGTCTTTCGACGAGGACCTTCCATTGTTATATTTGCAAATTTTTATTTTTTAAAACATCAAAGCTTAGATTATTGTGCATCTTATGAGGTAGTATTTCAAAAAGCTCAAATGCCCACTTTAAATTAACATTTTAAACTTTTTTAAAATTATAAGAAAAATTCAACCTAACTCTAAACTGATCAAAATAGAAGATAATCATATTTAAATTAATTTAAACTCAATTTTTTAAATATTAAAATAGCAATAATATAAATAAAACTAATGTTTGATCAATTTATCTTTTTATACCATTATTTTTAATGTAATCCATTAAAGATATAATTTAATCATGATTATCAATTATATAGTGTAAAATAAAAAAGTTTTATGTATTTTTTAGATTATTGGATAAGATGAAATCAAAGGCTGAGATTAACTTTAGAAAATGAGAAGATATTCAATGAAGAAAAACACGGAATTAATCTCATCCTTTGATATCCCTTCATCAAATGATCCTAAAAAAGTATAAAATTAAAAGTTTTACACTAAATGTAAGTGGATCTTAACCTTTATATTCAAATAATTCTCACGTCCCATTTTTATATGGTAAAGTACACAATTGGTCATCTGAATATAGAATAATATCTTATTGAGTAATTGACTATTAAAAGTTATAAATGGATCACTTATTTGATAAACATGGAAAGTTTCATAGACCCAATACCCAACACTTCTTTTTCTTTTATTAAATTACGGTAAATACAATGAAATATCTATTTAAAAATAACTATAAATTATTTAACATTGAACATTCACACCTTCAATATTTTTGATACTCGAACCCAAAATCTCAAAGAATAATAATAATTTCTTTACTACCGAAGCGACTTTGATAATAAGCCCAACACTTCTTTAATCTTTATCTTAATAAAAAAAACAATAATCTTGCTTTTCTTATCTTTGAAAAAGACACGTCACAAGATTCTTGTGCTTGGTATATGTAGATGGTAGACAAAGATTTATCCTTCAAAAAAAGAATTATTACAATCTTCCCAAAATTACCCTTTTAGCTGAATTAACCAAATTACCCTTGTCGTCTTTTTATACTAGTCCTTTGGCTTACCGAAATTGACCCAAATACCCACCGTACGTAAACCCCAAGGAGCCGGCATTTTGGACTATTTGGGTACAAAAATAAAAATACCGGTCAACCGCTATCCCTATTACATTACAAATATACTAAGCTCTTGCAAAGCTTAAAGCTGAAGAAAGAAACAACAAAATACTATGTCGAAACAACGACCAATCTTCCATTTCCATGTCCGAAACCATTCATGAGCGAAAACAATGACACGAATTTGCAGGAAACTTGTTCATGTTAACATTAAATGGAGTATACTAGGAAGGGTATCGATTTTTCGAAGGTTTTTTAGGCACATTTGGGATAGGATTCTTGTTTGTTCTATAGGAAGACGACCCGTTCACTACAGGAAGTTGACTCGCCGGGATTCTTCTCCGGTGGAAGGAGTGGTGGTTATTGGAGACGACGATGACGAAGGGGAGGCCTTAACCGACGAAGGGTACAAGTCAGATTCGGATTTGGTTAGCTTGAAGATCAGTTTGTTAGGTGACTGTCAGATTGGGAAAACGAGTTTTCTGGTAAAGAAAGCATGAGTTTTTGGTTTCTTTTGTGTTTGATGAAATTCTTTTTAGAATAATTAACCCTTTTGTTTTTGTTTTTTTGTTTTTTTGGAAGATCAAATATGTTGGGGATGAACAAGAGAGGAGCTTGGAAATGTCCGGATTAAATTTAGTAAACAAAACATTATTTGTTCAACGTGCTAGGATTGCTTTCAGCATATGGGATGTGGGAGGTATATCTTTGTTTCTAAACTGCAGAACCGTAATTTTTCCTTCTTTTTTCTCATTGTTTTCTTTGTGATTTTTTCTTCATTTCAGGCGACTGTAACTCTCTTGATCATCTTCCAATTGCTTGTAAAGATTCAGTAGCAATTTTGTTTATGTTTGATCTAACAAACCGATGCACCCTTAACAGGTTAGTTCAAAAACCTGTTTTTCAACTGGAAATAAGCCCTACAAATGCAAATTGACGATATAGTTTTATGATTCTTGCAAGTTTTTTTTGTTGGTTTTTGCAGTGTTGTTGGATGGTATAGTCAAGCAAGGAAATGGAATCAGGTAGTAAAATCAGCTTAATTTCGTTGGGTTTAGAATTTTAAAACTGCAATAAATTTGTCGATGTGTGTAATTAATTGCATCTTTAATACAATAATTGACTGCTAATACATTAATAATTTGTTAGTTTAAGAAAGGAACTGTTGACTTGTAAATGACTGTGGGGAATGGGTGAATTTAATGAGGAAATTATTAGATTGGTATCAAAATTTCAAGCTTTACTTTGCAGATAATAAAGAGAATTGATGTGAAGCTTTCAGTACTAGGCCCATAATATTAGTGCTCCAATCAATAGGTGGTCTCTGTATTCAGTAAAGAATTTTATCAAGTGGAGCCATTAAGATTCCTGATGTTTATGCCTGTGTTCTTATATCAGTTTGTGTTCTTATTTCAATATGGGTTTTCCCATGATTTTTGCAGACAGCAATTCCAGTATTAATAGGAACAAAATTTGATGAATTTGTTAAGCTCCCCCCAGATTTGCAATGGACTATTGTGACTCAGGGTAACAACTTATGTTCGTATTCGTGCCATTCTCGTATTCAACAAGATCGGTATCGAAAACGAAAAAATCCTTAGATAAGATCAGAAATACACAAGCCATTACTGTGTCATTTATCAAGCATTTGAACTAGAGGAATTGTTGTCATGGGGGAGTCTTTATTTGTCAATTCTGTCAGCCATTTGACAATTGTGACAACCATCTCTCTGTCTTTTTAAAAGTTGGGAATTTGGAATTTGATTACTTTGGACAAACAAACTTCATTTTAGATAATAAACCAATTTGATTATAATGTTCTTAAAGAAATAAGAATTGTTTCTTTTTTGGGGTAATTTTCAAAGCAATATAATTAACCAAAGTTGAAATTGGAACAGGCAAGAGCATACGTGAAGGCAATGAAGGCAACCCTTTTCTTCTCAAGTGCTAAACATAACATCAATGTGAACAAGATCTTTAAGTTCATCATGGCCAAACTCTTTAACTTGTCTTGGACGGTTGAGAGAAACTTGACCGTGGGAGAACCCATTATCGACTTCTAGCACCTGTTTATTTAAGACATTCTTGAGCCTTTTTATCCATAATAGTACATAAACTTGACATCTCTCATTTTTAATGATGATGCATCATCATGATGATTGATTGATTAAAATCCAAGTTCATGAATTAATGTGGATAGAAAAAGTTCAGAGATCAAATTGACAAAATTACTAAGTTCAGGGATTAAAAATTGTTTTTTCCTTTTTTTATCTTCACTTATTTTTATGTACATAGTTGAAATAGGAAGGCAAGAATATGGGAAGGAGAATAAATAAATAAATAAAAGTTATTCTCCAATTCTTAGCACCAAATTGACCCCACAACCACCAAACTTTGGACTAATTAATGAAAAGTTGATGATCAAGTTATGTCGAATTAAATTAGGACTAAATCTATAATTTGAGCATAGTAGAGGGACAGAAATCAATAAGAAAATAGGAGAATCTGCTTTGCCTTCCTGGAAGGGTTCTTTATTGTAGGGGGAAATGATGGTGATGAGTGGAGATGGAATAATTCCACTTGGGTTTCAAGCAACTTAAAGAATATGAGAATGAGATTACGGAGTACTTGTTATAATGCAATTATGGGATTATGGACCGTCCATGGCATTTTAAAATGAATACATACTCATTGTTCTTGTTCTTATTAATATCAGACCATATGGGACCAAGGTTCACAGCATTAATCCTTGTTTTATTCAGACAGATTCTCTCCCAGCCGCAGCAGAACATTAAGAAAAGCACATGATGCCTTCCTATGGCATTGTTTATAATCATCATTATTGTAAGATTATCTACAATATGAAGATCTTCATCAACCGTGGCCTAATTCACCGAGAACGAAAGGTGTTGCATCGAATCATTTTGATTTCCTGCTGTTAAAGTTCACACTACATTCATTGATAATACGAACTTTAGATGTTTGAATGAGTGCAGTGAAGATTGCGGTAATCGTAAACGAGGACCTTCTGTACGCAACAGTTTTTGCAAAGATGAAACTATCCTTTGATCGATCGAGACTCGAACATCAGTCTCTTAATCTTCGGGATGTAGTGAGGTTTCCAGGGAACAGTAAGTCCCTTGGATGCGCTTTATGCTTAGACCATCAGCCCTGGAAGTAGCAGAAAGAAGACTATGAAGCAGAAAAACAATGTAGCGTTGGGAAAACTGAGATTTGAGTCATATTTTCAGGTCTTATTGTATACAAATTTACAGTAAACCATAGCCCATCATCAGCTATATAATGTATATCATTAGCTATATTGTATGCAGTTGTCTATCACGTATCATATAACATTTTCTGAAAATTTATAGTGTTTATGAAGTTAGTTTATTAACATAGCATGATTTTTAACCTTTGGGGTTTGAAGGAAAACACCAAACCAAACATCTACATCTAATTGAAATCAAACCCCTAATTTTATCTTAAATTGTTGAAGAATATAATAACCAAGAAGGTCTAACATTATATATTGGCTTTCATGATCCCATTGCTAAAAAAAAATTCTATGAAAAGTTGTTCTAAAGCATTACACAGTAAACACACTGTCTGAATTTAAAGTTCTAAAGCATACCACTGTATGAAAATCCCAACATTCCAAGTTCCAAACTCCTTTGGTTTACATAATATTACAAACAACATAAAAAGAAACAAACAGGCAAACATGGACAATTCATTTAGGTTTCGTCACCCCTATTTCCCTCCAAGCAGCCATTGATGGCCAAGAAAACCTGCAGTTCTATGAACAATGAATCCATTAACACCTGCAGAATGTAAGAACAGAAAAAGGGTAGCTCGAAAGTCGAAACTTACCATTGCAGAGTACAGACTGTTGAATGAGTTTTAAAACTCGATTCTTCATCAGTTTCTTGCAAATTGCCTATTAGCTAACAATACCATAGCATCCCTGATCGAAGCAACGGTCGACGACAATATCACATCGATGGTTTTAAGCGTCAACGCAGGTATTAACTCGTTGCTCGATAAGTTATCGGCGCTTTGAAATGCTACCGTTAAGATACTTCCCTCGGGTCCATCTCCTTGCCCCGGTGGCTTATCGGGCAGAATGGCGAACCCTGACGATAAAATACATGGATCATTTGGGTTCCCGCCGTTCAAGATCAATGACATGGCGAAGGTGTCCATCGGTGTGAATACGATATACGAGCCGGTTTCATCGGTGTAGCTTTCTTGCAAATACAATATCTCGATTTTGTTCGGAGACGACTGCGAATTTCGATATACTTATGAGTTAGTTCATATTGGAAGCAATTGTAATGATAAGAATGGAAATTGTAAGCAAAACTTACGTTCACTTGCAAAACCGAGACTCGATTCTGAGGATTTTCACCGGTTATTACATAGGCAAGTTCTCGGACAAGTCGTTCCTTTGAAAGCAAATCCCACTGCATATTTAACCATATGAAAGTTCATGTATGGCATATATTTGTATCCGACACTCGTATATATGTACATATCTTTTACGTACCTTGTGTCTCGAATGTTCGTTACGAAGAAAATCGAACAAAACGTTCACCGGAACCGGGACCTGAACAGAAGTAGTGATGATTAAAGTGTTACTAGGAGGCTTCCCGGGAACAGTTAATGTATTTCCAAATCTGAACCTAACATCTTCAGCACCAAAGTTTGAAGGCAATCCCATCCATGCATTCTCGGTACAAGAACTAATGTTCATGAAGAATTTTCTCGTCATCTTTTCAGCCACCTTCAGCATACTCTCCCTCCCCGGTTGAGGTATCAAAACTGAACAAAATCGATAATTTGGGACGCGCTCCGACAATTAAGTCCGTAATTCAAAATAAAAAAAAAAGAAAGAAAGAAGAAAATAACATTTACCTCCAGCATCTGTAGGAGTGGTTGTAGCCATGCAAGTTGCCACCCATTGGCAATGCCTGTGGAGCACTGCGATCCATCGTTTGGCGCTGAAAGCGAAACCGGAGTTGACAATGGGACGGAAGTGAGGGTGAAGCGATTTCTTATCGACTTCGACGTGTTCGACCCAAGTGACGTTGGAAGCTCCACCATTGTTGGGGACTTGTTGGACTAAACAGCCTGATGGTCTTCTTTTGAACTGGATTTGTGGGCATGGGAATAGATTCTCCAAGGAAACATCAACCACTCCCCATGTTCCATGAGCTACCATCTTGCAGTACCTTGCGAAATAGCTTTGTCGAGTTGGTATTAATGGTGTAGATTGATGAAACTCAGCTGTCATCTGAAACGAATATCGGAAGACAACCATTAGATAAATGAACGAAACCCTAAATCGAAATGAACTTGCAAGTATTTATGGTTAACAAAGAAACCCTCAATCAATACAACTCTTTCTTTAAAATCAAACTAGAAGAAATAAATGAACGAATTATAAAGAATTTTTAGGGGGGGAACATGATTGAAATGAATGATTCCCCAAAACCCTAGTTTAAAATCAAAACAAAGTTAGAAGCTACAAAACCCTAGTTACAAGCCCTAAATCAAAATCAAAATGATCTCATGTTGAATCAAAACCCTAGTTACAATCCCTAAATCAAAATCAAACTCAAACCAAAATAAAAATGAGCTTACATAGCTTTTAGCTAACAAAATTATTCAACCACGACAAACTCTTTCCTTAAAAATCAATTAGAGATAATAAACAAAAAAATTTGTAATGAGTTATCAAGAAATTATTATTAAATTTGGTGATTCTACTAAATCATAAACCGAAATCAAGATGTACTCGTAGGAACTTTAGTTAACGAAGAGATATTCGATCTTGACACAACTCTTTCCTTAAGAATCAATTAGAGGAAATAAATGAATCGATCGCAAAAAGATTTTTAAAAAAATATGATTGAATTTGATGATTCTCTTAAACTCTAAATTAAAATCAAAATGAATTCATAAAACTTTTAGTTAACAAAGAAATATTCAACTCTATACACGATTCTTTTCTTAAAAAATCAATTAAAACGAATGGATCCTAAAGAAATTTCAATAAAATATGATTAAATTTGATGACTTTTCTAAACCCTAGATCAAAATCGAAATGAGCTCATAGTGCTTTTAGTTAACAAAGAAACCTTCGACATGACAACTTTTTCCTTAAGATCAGTTAGAGGAAATAAACAAATGGATTGTAAATGTTTTTTTTAATAAATTATGTTTGAATTTAATGATTTCTATCAAAATCAAAATGAACACATAGGCTTTTGTTTAAGAAAGAAGTGTTCAACTATGATACAAAACTTTCCTTGAAATCAAAATGAACACAGAGTTAACAAAGAAAGAACTATGAAACAGCTCTTTCCTTAAAATTTTATGTGATTCTTTCTTTACATAAACAAATCATTTCAATCAATTTATTTAAGTAAAGATTGTATAAAACTATCAGGTTATTAAAGAAAGATTTCATAAGCAAAACAACAGTGTATTTTTGCATGATTTATTATAAAACTCCAACGTGAAGAATTTCCATGCATGCAATATTGCTGAGGTTTCAATAGGGTAATGAATAATATGATATTAGAGATAAAGAAATTCATTTTGAGGTTTACCACTTGAAGAACTCCATTACAGCTCCCATCAACAGTGTCCAAAATAACTCCTAGCAGTGTAGCTCTCGAGACAATGCTGGAAAATACCATCGACCAATTCTTCTAATCAAAAGAAAATGAAAAGAATTAGGTCATAAATAAGTACAAAACGAAAGGGCACAAGGGGAAAAGTTAAAACGAACACGAACCGAATCCATGAGCAACTCAACAATGTTCATAGCGTTCATGTTAACGAGTCCAGTATCTCGTGAAGCTTCGATGTTCAACGGTTCGAATTCGGGTTTCAGAAAAGTCGGTGTAGGGTTATCTGGGGGGAAGTAATCGAAGCTCGGGATAAGTTCGGGTTCACCGATTTCAACCATTCTTATTATGTCTTCCATCGTTGCATCGAAACAACCGAATTCCCTCAAGTATTGAATCCCATTTAGCGTTTCCGTTCCACCATTCCCTTGGCGTTGCCACAGCGGTTCACCCATTGTAGCCATTTTTACCAGCTCATCCATGGCTCCGATAGCTTGTTCGATGATCTTGTTCTTGTTAAGCTCGGCTCCTATCGAGACCGCCATGAGAAGATCGCTCGCCCGGTTCATTTGATCGGGCTTAGCGTTAGTCGATGATTCTGAACCCGGCGAGTTTTGCGGAGACTGGGGATTGTACAGTGAAGGGGAGCTAAATTCCTCATTACCATGTAAAATAGCATTCTCCTGGGGAAGTAAAAAGGGAACAAATCAAGTGATCAAGATAATAAGAAAAATGCCCTAATCTCTCATTTTTCACATTGTTTTCATCATCATCAAATGGACTAAAAGTATTAGGGTTTTCCCTTAAATCTTGTTCGTCGTCATGAAATGGACCTCAAAATCTAGGGTTTTCCTTTATTGTGATTAACATATACCTCAGAAGATCAAACAAAATAAAAAGAAATTACCTCTGGGTTCATTTCAGGAGGTTGATCTAACCCTAAATGGTAATCAGCAGCCTCAATTTCATCCATAAGAGCTGCTTGAAAGCCCCCCACTGGACTAATTTACCAAAATCAAATAAGTGAAAATAAATTAAACTCTATCCATATAATTCTTTTAAAAAAATTAGTCAACTTCATATGAAAAAGAAGAGAAAATTAAAATTAAGAAGCAGCCTCACTCTTCTTCCCCGGCTTCAACAATATTCTGGGAATTATCAAAACCAGCATTGTTGAATAGTTCCTCCAGGTTATTATCCTGTTGGATATTACCACTCCCATTTGCTCTATTTTCACCCATATTAGCCATCTGCAAAAACAACAACAACAAGATCTATTTAGTTTAATTTACCTAATAATATACAAATAAAAAAATCTTGAAAAATATAACATTAATATAAAATTAAAAAAAATTATAGATGTTACATGCATTATCAAAATATGAATTTGGAAATCAAAATTAAAAAAAGAAGAAGAAAATCATACATCAAATCAAAACTGAGGAATAGATCTCTTTCTCTAGAGTATATGGTATCACACTTGAAAGCTTTTTTTTTTACAAATAAATTTTACCCAAAAAGCTTATTTATATATAATTTTTTTAGGGGAAAAAAGGTACAAATTGAGAAAGTGTACGAGTCTGGTGGGCACGTAGGAAACGAGTGCATCACCAGGTTGAAAATGACTGGCTCTTCAGGTTATCTGCTGACGTGGCGGTTTCAATTGTCAGTTTCATGAGAGTGCGGATTCTTTTTGCTTTCTGGTTTTCTCACTTCTATCAAGTCAATGACTTTTGTCGTGAAACTAAACTAATTATTAAACCCTTTATGTTTTCTATTCTCTCTTTATTTCCTACTTTTATACTATTTTTTTCATAATATAAGAATAATAACAATTTGTTAATATTAAATAATAATACTTCTAAATTAGAACTAAAATTATTGCCTAATGAACTTATTTAAGAGACAAAACTACAAATTTAACTTGACTCGACGACTTTATTATACCCATCATCTTGGGACGATTTTAAGAAGACATACGAATAAATAAATATATTATTTGTTTTTTGTTGAAAGTATAATAAAGTTATATCTTTACATCGTCACACGCAAAAAAAAGGTCAAATCTTATTTTTCTCTCTATTTGTGTCGTTACTTCTGTTTCAAATTTTATTTTACTGTCGATGGCAACACCAGCCTCGAATTAGTAGTCGATCACTCGCCTACTCTTTTTCTCTTCATTTCCCCCTTTTTCATCTTCTACGCTCGTCTTCTCGTTGTGTCTTTTGCACTACTTCTCTTTTTTCTTTTCTCCTTTGTATTCACCTTTCTTCTTCTTCTTCTGATTTACCTTTCTATTTTCTCTCGTCTACCATGCCTTTCGGAGTTTAGGGGTTTGTCCTTTCACTGGACATTGGTTTTTTTAGAGTTTGACATGGTTTTGATCGCTTCCCTCTGACATCATTCGGTATGTGCTCGGAGGCAATGTTCGAGTGTTAAATCGAGTGACTATTTTGTTACAGATCAACAACAGTAGTGATTAGTTTGTAACTTTTGAAAGTTTAGTGGGAAAAATAAAAATCTACTCAAAGTTTAGTGACCATTTGTGTCGTTTACCCACTCATAAAACGTATTTTGTTTTTCCTCATAAAGAAATAGTATGAAAAAAGAAGAAGAAAACGTTTCAAAAAATGAAAGTGTTTGGTCATGACATCACATAATCCAACAAAATAAATGCATATTGGGGTGCACGTGCTAGGCATGAACTACCCCCGTGATGTCTCTCGTTTATTTTTATTTTTTTGTTAAAACAAGTAACAGTGGCGAAAATCATCCTTATTTATTGGTTATTTAAAATAAATAAATTTATTAGAAATTATTTTTAAAAATTAAATTTATAAAGATTAAATATATTTTAAGTTTTTTTTTTGGATATTTTTCTAAGTGGGGGGATCAGGCCACCAATCTCCCTCTGTACCCACCACTGATAATGGGTGAACTATGCCATTAGTCACTAACTATTATTTTTTTTTTCATTTTGGTCACAAATTATTTTATCTCGTGAAAATTAAAATTTAGTTTTCATTTTAATTGAATAAGATGATAACATGTATTATCACCTTATCGGTTGGTTAAAGTTATTAAAAAATAATGATGGAAAGAGAGAAAATGAGGTAGAAAATAAAATAAAGTTTTTTTTTTTTGGTATCCCATAGGTATCCTCCGGCTTTCGCCGGAGACTAATCCCTCGAGGTATTGTCGGGCACAATTGTAGGGACCTCTCCCAAGAAAGTTTGCTGCATCCACAAGGGTTCGAACTCGAGACCTCTTGCTTAAGCGACCAGAGCCCCTTCCACTCAGGCCAACCTTCGTGGGTGAAAATAAAATAAAGTTATTAATTAGCCAACAAATCATGATTTCGGTTTAGTTTTGGTCATTATTCTGATTATTTAGCCATAATTAGTCAAAACATCATTGTTATTACCAAATTTAGGGCATGGATTTATGAGATACATCAAGTTTTTATCCAATATTTCAAATCAGTTAGTAAATTACCAAATAACAAAAAAAAAATAAATGTAAAAATAATAGTAAAATATTAATTGTTTTTAGTGAATTCATGTACGAGAAAAACTATCTTATTAGTTGCCTTATAATTTTATTCACCAACCCACTATTTGATCACAAACCAAATACATTGGGAGGTTAAAAAGATTATTGTTATCTCTAAAAGTTATGGATTCGAGAACGTCACCTGTAAGGATGTTAAAGCATTTGTTATTAAATAGTTGAAAATATTTCTATCATATACTATTTTGTATTCAGCTCAAAATAATAAAAAACAGTTGATATTGAAAATGATTATGAGTCGGATCGAGTTTTTAGTTCATCTGATATTAACCCGAACATAACATCTCTTCGCTTATCATCTAACACGATAAAGCAAATTGATCAATTAATCTAATACTAATTGGCAATTAATCTAATACTAATTGGGTTAAAAGAAATAGAATTTGAACTTGTCTTCCCTTTGTTATCTCATACGTTGAAGATGTCCCAATTTCCCATGGATTCTATGAGCAGATCAACGGCAGTTCCTCCTTGTTATATGATGATGAAACGCCTGAGATGAATGGAAACAGCTGCTATTGTTCTTCACACAACATCTCGAGTTTCTGGAAGACATGTTTTTGGAGGTTCGTTGGATCATAAAAGAATTAGGAAAAAAGGAGGTTCAGTTTCCAAGAATTAAAATTTATATACAATGGAATGCGCATCCGGGGAATCGAACCCCGGTCAGTACCGTGGGAGGGTACTTTGATACCACTACACTAGATGCGCTTGAACGAACTACTTTACTTAAATTTTGAAATTATTTTCTTTTTCTTTCGTTCAGACATTTTCCTATTTCCCGGCAATTTTTGAGATTGAAGTCCAATTTAGTTTATTCTTGTAATCCTTCTTTAAAAATTATACACAGAAAGAAAACGTTGATCCTTTGAATAATTTTGAGTGCTTCGCAAATGAAGAGAGTTCATTAATGTGATAAAATACCACAAGTTATCATCTGTTTTATCTCTGTTCAATTAGATTCTCTGATTTAAACAACAGTCATTACTTTTTGCAACTTTGAGAAGTTTACCGGCCTACTTTTTCTCAGGAAGCTTCTCTAACAAATCTGGTATCGCTTCGAAAAGATCACCTACAAGTCCATAATCGGCTACCTGCACCGTATAAAATATAGAATGGCAGTGAGAATCAATCGGTTTCAGACTTGTGTGAATCAAAGGTCATATGTGCACCCTATTCATGTATGCATGCATGCATTCACATCTCTTAATGACAGATGCATCTCTGGATAGGAAAGGAGGGTCACCTGGAAGATGGGTGCATCGGCATCTTTGTTGACAGCAACAATAACCTTAGAATCCTTCATACCAGCTAAGTGTTGAATGGCTCCTGAAACACCGAATGCCATGTATAGTTCTGGGGCTACAATTTTTCCGGTTTGGCCAACCTGACAAAAAGAATAAGTATTACGGAGGATACGAGGAAGAAAAACATATGTAAGGTGTCCAATAACAAAATGTGCTAATTGTAACATTCGATACAAGCTCCTTATGGCATGCATGTAACCTGTAAGCAGGAAAGAACCATATGTATCTTACCTGAAGTTCATTGGGAACAAATCCAGCATCAACAGCAGCACGGGTAGCACCAACTATAGCAAAAGGTAAGAACCAGTAAGCATGATATGGTAAAAAAATAAACAAAGACTAATAGATCACGTTGACAAATCTGATATATATATATTCATCGAAGAAGTGGTGTGACAAGGAAACAATGAAATGGATGATATTATAAGTTCGACATAGTAGTGTTCTTGAAGATACCAGCTGCACCAAGTTTTTCTGCAAGCTTCTCTATCATTTTGAAGTTCTCAGCACTTTTCAAAGCTCTGCCACCTGTAACCACAACTCTTGCACTTCCCAAATCAGGGCGATCTGTCTCCTCGGATGATAGCTTTATGAATCTAGATTTACCAATAGACTCTGCAATCAATGTAAGAATGAAGGTCAAAACACGAAATAGACTCTCATTGCAAACTCAATACCCAAATGAATTTAACGAGAGAGTACTGATCAATTTTTTAAGATAGAATTCTCAACATTATAATTCCGATCACAGAAGAAACATCCACCAGAAACTAAGAGAACACAAGCCTTCCTTGGTTTAAGATAGAATTTCTCGACATTATAATTCTGATCACAGAAGAAACATCCATCAGAAACTACAAGAACACAAAAGCCTTTTTTGGTTCCTTTTTTGAAGCAGGAATGCAAAAAATCTTACAAGGCAGAGAAAAGTCAATGTGAACATCTATGCATCAGTAAAAGGAAAACATACCTTCATCTAAGGTTGAGAGATCAACCTCAGAAATAGAAGCCCCATCAGATTTTGAATCACCCAAAGGAGGCACCGGAAAAGAGGTGGATCTAACTGATAGCATACAAGGGCTGGCACCAGTGTATCGAACTGTACAAAGGGCATTTCCAGCATAAATAGGCCTGTGACAGAGAAAGGAGTACATCTTGAATCAAAATCAGTTTAACAAGAGGCATAATAATGGTTCATTATTGACATATAGGATCATGCATGATACAAAATAAGGATCGGCAAAATAAAGATTCATTATTCACATTAGGATTATGCATAGTTCAAGATAAGCATTGAGTGCTTTTTGATGGTTCTAACCTTGTAATCAACTCAGTTTCTTAATGGACAAGAACAAAGAAACAGCTCACTAGAAGCTATGCCTGTGGTCATAGTTGGTTATTTGTTCTTCACCATTAAGAAACAAGAAGTTACTTACCGCTCATAAACTCATGTGGGAACCAAGTCGACCATGACCACGACTCACAAGAAGCTGCAAGTATTACACAACCTAATAATTTTGGTACAATTCAAAATCAAGACCCAATGACCCTAGACCAGCAACCAAGTGACCAACTAGCAGACATGGGACAGACCTCAAAATACCTATGTTGCATAGACTCATCATTTTCCAGATACGGCGGTACCCATATCTAATACTTGTATATGGCACATTCATACAATGGGACGACGGGTATGAAACTCTAAATATGACAAACACTTACTGTATCTGACACTAACCCCTAGATAACGTTAGCAAAATGCAATTCCTCCTAAACTTTAATTGAGGTGTCATTCTTAAAGAAGTCCACTGTTTTGAAAGCTCAAGTGTATCGACACAACTCGATTAACTTAACTTGCAAGACAAGCAATAACTATTCACATACAAAGAGTATCCACCACAGTGCATACACACTGTTAAATTAAACAGATAGTATGACATCATAGAGTTACCTGATAAATTGATTAGGGCCATTAATTTCAACAACATCAGTAACAGGAGAAACATCCAAAAGGGCAGCAGCACGAGGTAATATGTTCTTCCCAAATGAACTTGAAGTAGCAATTACATGAGAGTAGCCTCCTTTTAGCTGAACCAATTGGATTAACTTACCCCAAGGCTCAGCCAAAGGGTACGCAAACTTATCGGAATCAGCTACAAGCACCTACAAAGAAAACATATTCACTCATGAAACAATTACCATTCTTTACACAAATTACTAATATCGAAGTAATTAATAACAAATGGTATAACGTAAAGTTACCTGAGAAATACAAGGGTGACACGTGGCAGCCTTCTCGGCTGCTTGTTGAAGGGAAGAGCCGGAGCCAGCCAGTAGCAAGGAAACGGGATTGTCTCGGCTGATGGAGTTGGCAGCCACCACCGCACTCAGTGACTGGGCCTTGATCGAACCGCCTTCATGCTCCGCTAAGACCAAAGTACTTGCCTTTCCATTAAAAAAATAACAAAAATCAAATAAATTAAAGGACAATTTTCAACTCTACAGCCAATATTAGATATAGAAAAAAAGAAGAAAAATTACGGATCTGGAAGCGAAGGTGGAATGAAGTAATTTTCGTTTTGAAGGATTTTGAAGAATGAAACGACACGCCATTTTCCTTTCTTCTTCTTTCCAAGTTCTGCAGAATATCTAATTCTTTGGGTTATTTTGTAATTTACTTGATTTTGTAGACGACGGTTTCTGCAGAGAGACGTCTTCCCTCCGCCCACCCACCACCCTCAAAGAAGAAAAACGGCTGCGTTTTAAGTGACGTGTTTAGGATAAACTATTTCATGTATCCACGTGGAAAAATATAATTTTCTTTTTAAAAATATTTTCTCCGTGATTATGTAAGCTAATAATCTATAAAGTAATAACAATATTCTTTTAATCGACTAGAGTGGTATACATTAAAAATTCTATAAATAAATTAATATTCGATAAATTAATAAAATATTAATTTTTTAAAAGATCTTATATAAATTTATGGTCCATTTAATATTATAAATTACTAATTCTATAAAAATTTTAAATATAATTAAGATAATTTAATAAAACATAATTATATTGTTGTTTGTTTATTCTTAAAATTTAAATCTAATTTTTTTTACTGCATCTAAAAATTCTGATGTTGCATTCTATTGCAACAAAAAATTACGAAGAATTGTTGTCACTATAAGTGTTTACTTTCGCGTAATTGATTGCAAATATATTATATCGTCTTTAGCTTCATATTTAATAGGATTTTCAGTAACACTAGTTATAATTTCTTCTAAACTTTGGACCTCTACTGAACACGTATCATTTTCACATTGATAATTCAATAAGTGATTGACATATATTTTATTGCGGTACTCGAGGTCCCTAATCATCGTCACAATGTACACTAATATCATTCAAAAGTTAATACAATATATGTGTTTTTTTATTTCAAAAAAATATATCTTTAAATTAATAAATCTTGATATGCCTTTTCTTTTTTTAAATATATATATATATATTATCATAATAACTTTTTATAAATAATTAAATTTAAAAAAATTATGAATTTATTTTGGTAAATTTGGATTTTCATTTAATTTGAAAATTTAGAGTCGTCATCGACCTTTGAATTAGGTAGGTCGGATACCTAAAAACGTCTTTTAAAACAATTTTAAGAAAAATACATTTAAAAAGACAAAAGTGATATGTGTTTAATCAGAAATTCATTTTTAAGAATTCAGGAATAAGTTACGCGTGGGGAAGCACACGCATAACGCCCAAAATTGGTACATTTAATTATATGTTGTCTAAATAATGGAACTTTACAAATTTGAATTCAATATTTGAGTTACGATCCTTTTATTTCAATGACAAAAAAATGAATGAATTTATTTATAAAATACCTTACTCGATGAAAATAATTTAACTCACTCGATTTTATTTAAAAAGGTATCCTCCCACTACGTAAATTAACTAGAATTGAAATCTAATCATGTTGAACAAAATATTATTAACCCACGACGCAAGACAACAATGCCTTTAATTAATTTGAAAAACCAGGAAAAAAATGTATTACATATGAACGCAACAAATAGTACGATAAACAAATAGATACATAAAAAAGAAATTTGAACATCTATACTTATTAAAATAATTATGCAGAAACATTTAAAATCTAAGAAAAAAGTATATAAAACATCATCTAGCAAGGAAATATTTTAAAATGAATAGAATATATTTAATTAACTTAATAAGTAACAACTAATCATATTAGAGTAACTTTATTCGAATAACCCTCGGAAGGACATTCTAGGTGTTTGGAAGTCTTCCCTGGATTAGTCGAACAATTAATAATATCAGATAATTTTAGAATGACATAAAACCTTTTTTTTGTTAATATAAATACTTACAACGATTTTTCAAAGAACACAAATAAAAATATATATACATAAAAAAGTAAAATTTACAAAAAACAAAAATAAAATTCATAAAAAAAAACAAATAAAAACACTCTAAGGACTAAATCACGACCACAACGATTTACAGGGAACTAACGAGATATTTAACATTTATATTTAATTTTATAAATAAATATAAACAATGACAAAAATGAACAAAAATTATGGGGTTTGAAGTGCAAATAAAACAATTTTAAGCTTAGAACAAACATCGGGACTAAAATAAAACAAATTTCGAATTAATGGCTAAAGTCAATAATTAACCGTAAATACACAAATAATGGAAAAAAGGACTAAAATGAAACGGGTGTGAAATTGAAGGCTTGAGATACAAAAGTGTGGATTTTGTTTAGTGACCATATTACATATATTAAAGTTATGGGGGTCCAAATTACAAAGAACATAAGTTGATTTGTGCAATTAGGGACCAAATTGAAATATTGAAAAATGTGGAGGTATCGCGAAAAGGGTTATCCTTTGGAAGATTGAAATTCACAGGTTGGAGAGCCCAAAACAATATCGTTTCGATGTTGCTATATAACCCTTTTTCTTCTTCTTTTTTTTTCATTTCATCTCCCCCTCTTTTTTTTCACTCACTTGTTTCTATCTATGCTCCAGAATCCGACGAGTGGCTCCGCTGCTAGCCACTGTACGCTGCCGTCCTACGGTGATTGTTGGACTCCAAATTTTACGAGGAGCTTTGTTCTAATGTCCTGATCACGGATCTGGGGTCCGATTTTGAAGAAAATGTCCTGATGTCGATGAATTGAGGACGAAACTATTCGGATTTCTCTCTCTCCGATATCCTAACCCGACCGTCAGAGCGACTCGGCTTCGGAATATGTTACTCCCCTCACCCGTGCGCACCTCTTCACCGTCCCAATCTACGATCTAACCCTCCGAACGCCGACGAGGAACTCCGACCAAAGGTAAGCCCTCCCTTTTCCCTTTGTTTTTTTTGTCTCTCCCATTTTTCGATTTTTTTCGTCCGGTTCTTCCCCGTTCTCCCTCTCTTTTTATAGTGATTTTTTTAATTTTTACGGTAGGTAATGATGACTGGAGGTGGCAGCGGCGACAGTGGTTGATTGATAGGCGACGGTGACGACAGACGACGGTGGAAAAAGCTGGCAGTGAAAGGTGGCGGTGACGGCTGGATAGGGGCTAGGGTTTAGGGTAGATTAGGGTTAGGTTTAATTTGGGTCTGTTTTGGGTTTGAGTTTGATTTGGTCCCGATTTGGTTTTGTAATTGGGCTCCAGTTTA
Organism: Hibiscus syriacus; assembly: GCF_006381635.1. Taxonomy (NCBI): domain Eukaryota; kingdom Viridiplantae; phylum Streptophyta; class Magnoliopsida; order Malvales; family Malvaceae; genus Hibiscus; species Hibiscus syriacus. The sequence continues at coordinate 115,950 of NW_024061805.1, read as the reverse complement.
GGCCTACAACATAATAATAATAATATGAATAATAATAATAAATGTTTAATATAATAAAAAATAAAAAAGACAATCTGGACAAAAACTGGGTCTATATATATATATATATATATATATATATATATATATATATATATATATATATATGGATCTACTAAAAGAACATGCTGAGATTCCCAAATAAAGAAAGCCTCGAAACACACAAGAAAATTTGAACCTATAGCTGCCGTGTTTCTGACTCGTTTTTCTCAACAAATTCACAGGATTAACAATCAAACAAATATGTAACCGACAATACCAAGAAACTCTCCCATGTATATATATATATGAAAATCTTTTTGATGTCTAAAGACATTGCACCATTGTTTCCTAGGTTATCTCAGCCATGGCCTTGACTGTCGAGCAACAAATTTTCCTAGCAATTCTAGTTATTGCCTTCCCTTTCTCAGCAATAAGTGGAGATCCTGATATTCTCTCTGATTTTGTGGTTCCACCAGGAACCAATAACACTCGATTGGATGGAAACTTCTTCACCTATACCGGCATGAGGCCACTCGTTAACTCTCCTCCACCAACAAATTTTACCGTCACGAAAGCAACCATGGCTGAGTTCCCTGCCCTTAATGGCCAGTGTGTTTCCTACGCTGTGTTAGAGTACCCTGCTGGCTCTGTTAACCCTCCTCATACGCATCCTCGTGCCGCCGAGCTTTTGTTTCTCACCTATGGGATTCTTGAAGTTGGGTTTGTTGACACCACTAACAAGCTGTTTACACAAAGACTTCAAGCTGGTGACATGTTTGTATTTCCCAAGGGACTAGTCCACTATCAGTTCAATTGTGCCGAGAACGATTTTGCAGTCGCGGTTTCGGCCTTCGGTAGTGCAGCTGCCGGCACTGTCTTGGTTCCTTCTACCGTGTTTGCAACGAATATCGATGATGGCGTCTTGGCAAAGTCATTCAAAACTGATGTTGACACAATTCAGAAGCTCAAAGCAGGGTTCCAACCTAAGGCCTGAGATGGGGGATTCTAATTTCTAAGCTATTAGCAATGAATCCAGCTTTGGGTGTTCTAAGATTTGGTTAAATATGCATGTGCGGTCTTATTATGCTGCAAAATGGGGATTTATCATGTTGTTTTGTTGTCTTAAAGGTGAATTATACCTTGTAAAATAACCAGTAAGATGTAATAAACCCACTAGGTATTTGTGGCAATATCAAACAAAATGTTATAATATGAATCCTACATGGGTTTTCTCCCCTAGAATTCTAAGTTTTAACATGGTGTTATTGTGCTTCTGAAATCACCCTTTTAAATTCAAAAAGTTTAATCATTATAGTGATATATGTTAGGGTTAACCGCATATATGAACATTTAAGTTTGTGTTTTGTCCACTTTTGATCGCTAATAAAAAAAACATAAGATATGATTATTTTCGTTTTTATTTAATTAAGATGTGATCATCCCGAGTTAACTGCCATTAACAACAGTTAAGTATTTTGATATAATCATACATTAGATCCATGTTATTTATATATTCTCTCAATTTAGTCATACTTTTAATAAATTAAAATAAATTTAATCTTCCGATCGAATGATGTCACATGTCATGTCACGTGTCACCATTCGGTTAGAGGACTAACTTTATATAGTTTAATATATTTATTTTCACCAATCAAAGAGTGACACGTGTTACCCTCCGGTTAAAAGAAAACAAAAGAAAGTATATTGGGGCAAAAAAGACTCAAACCTTGATCACTTAAGAAACTAAACATGTATCCAACCATTAAGCTAAGACAATTGCTTGGTCTAAAGTAGACAATATGATTTATATATTTTTGTATATGAGTGTATAAATACTTAAATTCATAATATTTTTTATATATTAACTTAAAAAATATTTTTTATATTAACTTATTAAATATATTTTATTAAACTTAATTTAAAAATATTTTATTTTTATTTTCATTTAAAAATAAATATTTTATGTTAAAATTCATTTAAAAGTATGATTAAATTGAGAGAATATGTAAATAACATGGATCAAATGTGTAATTAATCTAACTATCATGTCTTAATTAAATAAAAACGAAAGTGATCATATTTTAATTAAATAAAAAAGAAAGTGATAATATCTTATGTTCTTTGAAAATCAATGAACATGAGTGATAATCCGTGTAGTTAACCTCCATGTTATTATGATGACAAGTGTTCCCATATAATTGGTAAAAAAATTAAGGGTAAAGTACACAAATGGTCCCTCGAATTTGTGATACTGGTCTATTAAGTCCCTCGATTATTAAAAGTTATGAAATGGTCATTCAACTATAGAATGAAATTTGTTAAGTCTTTTAACTATTAAAAGTTACAAAATAGTCATCCGACTATTCATTATGTTCCAAACTCATCATTTTCCATTAAAAAATTGGTTGTTGTTTAAGCTAGACGTTAACATGATGAATTGAGATATGATAATTGTTTGAAATTCTCAGATCAAATTTTATCATATCACAGTAAACATGTTAACGTTCAGATCAAAATATCATCATTTTTTTCACAGAAAAAGACAAGTTTGGAATATAAATAATAGTCGAGTGACCATTTTATAACTTTTAATAATTGATGGATTTAATAAAATAATATCCTATAGTCGGAGTACCATTTATGTACTTTACCCAAAATTGATGTAGCAATTATACATTTATACAAAGAAAGGGGAAAAGGCAGAAAAAATAATTCATCATACAACTAGGGATGGCAACGGGCCGGGTATTGGTCCCCCGTGTCCGTTTAAAAAATTCATACACGTCCCCGCTTAAAAAATCGCGGGGATTTAAACGGAGATCTCCATCGGATAATCGAAAAAAACCGCAGGGAAACGGGTATTCCCGTTTAGCATAAACGGGTATCGGGACGGGTAATCGGGGCGGGGATTACCAAATCCGTTCCCATCCCCGTTTAGCATAAACGATTTTTTCCCGTCCCGTTTAATTCGATTTTTGATTTTCCCCGTTGGGTTCGAGTTTTTTTGCCATCCTACCTACAACTACATTCCTGAAACGCGGTAAAGTTACTCGGCAGAGGTGACCAATGAGCATACGGCGACCGCCCAGCAGGCTCGTCCTCTCCCAATCCCACTGCCGCTCTTTCCTTAAGATTGAAGTGGCAATTCAAAGAATCCTATTTGAACACCAAAGTGCTTTTATTCTTGACCCAGTTCACAGTTTTTAACAGATTGTCGAACCCTGCTGTATTCCTAATTAAAGTGTTATCTAACATGTTAGGATGCGTAAGTCGATCTTGAGTTGAATAATGTTCAACTTAAGTGAGTTGGGAAGCATTCAACTTAGATTTGATAACAAATTTAAAGTCTAAACTCTAAAATTACAATCCACAAATACATAAAAATAATAATTAAGATTCAATTTTTGGATGTAGTAAAATAATAATTATTAATTAATAGTTTAATAATTTATTATAAAATTAATAGATTAGTAATTTATCACCTTTTATTTTTTTAATAAATTAGTATATTTTGAATAAAATATTTTTTTAAGATAACTACTAAAAATTATAGAAAAAAATTAATGAGATGCTCGCGAACTTATAGAGTCGAGTTTGACTTTATCCGACACAACTTGTTAAGGTCTCAATTCAAACTTGAATTCAAGTCCAATCAAATTAACTCAAGTCGAGCTTTAATCGAGTTTTGATCAAATCAAACTTGAACTACTTACAAACTACTCAATTCATTAAGCATTCATATATTTTTGATGGGATTTTGGCTTACTTAAATTTGACCCAAGTATAATATTTTTTTATTCATCATTACATTATATTTGAACTTAAAGAAAATTTTATTTGAACTGAAGTTTGATTTGATTTTAAAAGATAAAATTTACGGCAATTTTTCAATAAATCAACTGTGAACGGTATATTTATCGATTTAACACCGGTCAGATTATATTTCTCGATCTAACACCCATAACAATAAAGCGCGCCCCTGAATCGCGTTATACGTTGATTTGGCGCCACGTGGGTATAGCGCACCTCCTGCCCCGCGATATACAGTGATCTGGCGCCACGTGGGTATAGTGCGCCCCCTGATCCGCGCTATACATGGGTATCTGACACGTGGGGTATAGCGCGGTGCAGGGGGCGCGCTATACCCCTAAATACACGTCCCCATCCTCCCTATAAATACCCCTATCCTCAATCACTTTTATCACACCAGATTCTATAAATTTCTCTCAAATACTCTATCTTTTTAAGGTATATTTTATAATATTTTTATTATTATGTATTTACTTTATTTAATATTTTACTAATATAATTCTTTTGCAGATATATAATGGAAGACAGTCTACTTCGTTCGGATGGAAATCATATATCTCTACACTTTGCTGATACGGTAACATTTTAACGTTTTAATTTAATTTAAATTATTAGTAATATTTAGTTGATTTATTTAATGCATGATTATTAGATTAAGAATTAAATATCTCGACACTTTGCTGATACGGTAAAATTTTAACGTTTTAATTTAATTTAAATTATTAGTAATAATTAGTTGATTTATTTAATGCATGATTATTAGATTAATAATTAAATATCTCGACACTTTGATGATACGGTAACATTTTAACGTTTTAATTTAATTTAAATTATTAGTAATAATTAGTTGATTTATTTAATGCATGATTATTAGAGTAATAATTAATTTTTGTAATTATTTATTTTTAGGAGAATGACCGTGTATTAGATCCTTTTATTAGGAATCTTAAGTTAGTGATATACAGCCGTGTCTTGCCGTATTTAGTAGAGGTTGGATTCGGTTACATAGGTAGATATCAGGGTCACTGTAAGATAGAGCCAGACCTGATTTCTGCCTTAGTAGAGCGGTGGAGGCCGGAGACCCACACATTCCATCTTCCGTGCGGAGAGTGCACGATCATGCTTGAGGATGTTTCTATGCACCTGGGGCTTCCGGTGGATGGAGATGTGATATCGGGGATAGCTTCTGGTTCTTGGACTACTTTGTGTCGGGATAGTCTAGGACGTGTCCCGGAAAATTTTATAGGAGGTAGGATACCGTTAAATTGGTTAGATGTCAATTTTCGGGAGTTGAGCACAGACGTCTCTGAGGATGAGGTTAAGATGTATTTACGGCCATGCATACTGCAGTTGATAGGAGGGTTGCCGATGCCGGACAAATCGCGCAACCTAGTTCACTGCATGTGGTTGCGACATCTTAGCGACTTTCGTCTCGCTGGATCATTCAGTTGGGGCTCGGCAGTTTTGGCTTTGTTGTACAGGGAGATGTGTGGAGCCACTGACTACAGACATAATGCTATCGGCGGATGTCTCCTGCTGCTGCAGTCTTGGACATGGTATCAATTGCCCTTTTTATGTCATGTTGTAAAGAACCCATTCGTATTTTCACTACTTCTGAGGTAATTATAAAATTGATTTTGTATATTAATAATTTTATACAGCGTATAACAATTTTTTTCCTTGAATAGGTAGTCTACTGATAGGAAAAATCATCAGGAGCTACCTGATGATTTAGAAAAAAAATAGGGTGCTAATCGATCAGAAGGCTGGCACACAGGTATGAATTTTAATGTATACAAATCGATTTTAGATTATAGTTATATAATTAGATTATTATTTTGATAAAAATTATATATTATTTGTTTTAGTTTGAATGTGTGACATATTCTACTGATGATGTGAGGGCGGTGATCCCACCTGAGTTGAGGGGTCCATCAGATGTTTGGATAGCGATGGTCCCTCTGATCTGTTATGCGACCGTCGAGTGGCACTCCATTGATCGCGTGCTCCGGCAGTTTGGTTGTTTTCAACCAATTCCGAAAGCACCTCGCAATATGAACGAGTTGCATAGCTTAGATAGACGCGGCAAGACAAATACAGATTGGCTGGTGAGGCATCATGAGTGGGTCGTGTTGTGGGAGGATCGACATCGGCGCCTTCCACGTAGAGAGCCCATTTTTACTGACTTCTTGATGTATGCTGAGGATTATTATAAGTGGTTCAACTGTAACGGGAAATCGTTTCTACTTCCCGAGGATGCACGAGGGCAGACTTTTCCACGACGTCGACAGAGACGTTCACCGACACAGCACCATCGTCCCCCGACTCATAGACGGAGAGCAGGTGCTTCCGGCTCATCCTCAGCTGCACCAGCAGGACCTTCCCAGCAGCCACCGCAGCCATATATGATGTCGTCATCGCCTTTCTATTACCAGATGTCGCCGCCTTCACCTGGTTTTATGACCCCTCCTGGAGGATATTATGGGTCTATGTTTGTAGATCCGACTTGGGGTTCATATGCTGGATATTTGGCAGGTTCAGCCTCATCACCCATGGCCGCAGCACAGACACCTCCTGTACAGTTTTCACACTCAGCGATGTCTGGGTTTTCCCAGTTTTCCCAGTTTTCGCAGGTCGGTGGGATAGTCAGTCATACACCTCCAGGGTCCTTATTCTATGGAGGTGCTTCATCATCATCAGCTGCTCATCAACCTAATGTACCTGCTCAGGACGACGAAGACGATGATGACGATGGTGACGACGACGACGACAATGATGACAACGAGGAGTCAGAACCAGTGATATGAAGAAATCCTCCTCGAGACCGACAACCACCGCCCTGCGGAACACATTCGCGGCGCAGGCATCGATAGATTTTTTTATTATATTTGTATTTACTTATTTTGTTTAATTGTAATTTTTTATTATTTCTCATTTAATACTTACTTTATTTTGTTAAATTTGTTGGACTTTTTTTTAATATATTTCAGTTAATTTTGTTTATTACCATTTAATATTAGTTATTGTAATTTGGTTATCATTTACCATTTAATTCTTATTGTAAGTTTGTTGTATTTAAATACCAAATTGTTATTAGTTTGATAAAATTTAATGATTGTGTTCGTTTTTTTAATCTTCATCAACGATTATCGAATGACATTAACTTGAAGTAAATGCAAATTAAAATAAAAGAATTATTATTTTGATAAACAAATACATCATTTCCTCATCAATTGTTACTTGATGACAACAGAAGTGGACATGTTTTTCTAGTGTGTCCTGTGTTTCTACAATGGCCACATCTTCTGTCTTGTCTAGATCTTTCTCGAATATCCATAACGCAATGAATTCGATTGGATTTTAGACGACCACACTCCCTCAATAAACTCAGATTTGGTACAATCGGAAGCCAATCTTGAACCTCATCAGGGTCTTTGTCATTACCTATGGGGGAAACTCAAATTCGTATACCTTAAAAACTTCAGATAGTAGGTATACGAGATCCACAAAATGGTTATAGTCTTGACGTGTATGCGAGCAAGCTACTATCACATGAGAGTATGGATACTTCAGAGCTTGAAAAAACCCGCAGTCGCACGTTCTGTCCCTTAGATTTACTCTTAACGACACAGCTTCAATCCCTTGAAGAGGTCGCGGCAACTCTATGACACGAAACATTTCATGTCTTCTTGAGAAGCTTGTTACAGACATTCCATTTGATGCAGCAATTTTTTTTCTGTAGATCTGCAACTAATCTAGGGTGATAGACATGACCGCCTTGCATCCAGGTTTGAGCTTGTCCCCCGAGCTTCGCAAAAAATGCCCCCAAACAAAAAATATATAGTTTTTACCAAAGCCGCTACAGGTAAGTGACGTGCACCCTTTAAGGTTGAATTGATTGCCTCAGCCAAGTTGGTCGTCATGTGCCTATATTAATATCCACCATCATATGCGTTCGTCCACATTTCTTTATCGATGAGGCTGATGTAATCGTATCCTTCCTCGTTCTTCGCCCGCAAATCTTGAAGCATTGATTCAAGCGTTCGAGGAAATAGTTCGTAACCTGATCAAAAAATGTATAACTTACTAACTTGCTTTCTTTGCAAAATTAAAATGATCAAAAAATGTATAACTTACTAACTTGCTTTCACTTACCCACGCGCACAATTAATTGACGCTCATCATTCTTCTTGTACCTTCCATGATAGTTCGCAGCAATGTGTCGGAGATAATACCTATGTTGGACAAAGGGTGGTTGCCACATTGGACCAAAAGACTCCATTGCTGCTTTGATCCCAGCTCCGCGATCTGAAATGACACAGATGTTTTCCCTCGTGATAACATGTGCACGTAAATTTCGGAGGAAAAAAGCCCAAGAATCTGTATCTTCTCCTTCGACGAGAGCAAAAGCAACTGGAAGAATATTACGATTGTCATCTTGGACAACTGCCAATAATAAAACTTGCTTGTATTTTCCATACAAGAAAGTCCCGTCGATATGAACCACAAGCTTACAGTATTTGGCAGCATTAACGCACTGTGGGTAACTCCAAAAAACCCGGTAGAATTGGCATCGATCGCGAAGAACTCGATCATTATGGTATGCATAGGAGGTTTCGAAGTCCACAATTGTCCTAGGATTCAATGTCCGCACCAACCTAAACCAACCTGGAAGTTCGTTGTAAGATGCATCCCATTCGCTATGAAGTTTGACAATGGCATTTTGTTTTTCCAACCAAGCTTTTTTATAGGAGACGGTGTACCCATACTGCGATTGTATAGGTGAAATCAACACTGCAACAGCTATATGAGAGCTTGCTTTTACCATGGGCATGATGGGTTGGCATATCATTTCAGAGTCCAAGTTGGGATGATCTTGGTTGACCCCTCCAGCACAACATGTGTGAGGACCGTTGTATATTGTTAGTTCCCATATGTTGTTTTTCCTCTTCATTTTCGATACGCTGACCATCCAATTGCATCCGTTTTCGCGTTGGGCACAGTAGCATACATATTTTTTGGTCGTCGATCGGTTGACTCTGGACTGAACAGAATTACGGATATTGTAATTTTTGATAGCCATCATCGCTTCTTCTTTGCTTGAAAACTCCATGCCTAAAGATAACTCACCATTATTTATTGATGAGTAATATCCATAGTCACCGAGATGAGGCATATCCGCAAATTCTGGCCCGTACATTGCACCATAATCAGCTTTATACATGTGTGTAGGAGGGTCAGTTTGTGCCACATTTCCTGGAACTTCATCATCATCGGAGTTGAATTGCGGTGATTCTGGGTGAATGAATAGTCCAGTCTCAACACCATCCGCACCAGGCTCACGAAGCGGTTCTTCTGGTGGAGATGATGGTTCCTCCATGCTCTCCATATTTAGGTCGAAGAACCTACTACTTGCACGCCTTCCCCTTGAACTTGAAGGCTTATCGACATTGAGATCGAAAAAGCTCACAGTCGAATGCCTCCCCCTGGAGCTTGAAGCCATCGTGTCAAATGCAAACTGCACAGATGGTTGCGTCGATGACATCTCTATATGGTCAAAGAAATTTGCAGATGAATGCCTTCCCCTTGAACTGGATGCGGTGTTACCATACAGATTGTTTGTTGACCCACTTCGGTACATATCGTAAGGAGTTGTGGATGAATGTCTCCCCATTATGGCATTAAAATCATTACACATTACTATAGTCGGGCTGTTAACTTGATCAACTTATTCAGCCAGCCCATAGTGTGAGCTTAAAGATTGACCCCGAACAGCACGCACTTGAACAAAATATGCATACATCTCAATAGCGGCATCTGAATAATTACTTTGAGCTTCAACCATCATTTGAACATCATCATTGTTCGAAAGTTCGAACGCTGTATAAGTTAATGGCAACAATGATGTTGGAAATCTGTACTGCAACGACGACATTCTTCTGTTACTTCCAACATAAATCTTCCTCGAAATCTTCGTTATCAGCTCCTCAAGAATTATGTTTCTCTTAAATGATATTTTAACATGCTCATTTGATACGAAAACAACGTCGGTTTCATCTTCTCAAATTTCACCATCATAATAAACAATAGCTGAAAGTCGCGCCATTCTTTGAGTTTAAAAGTGCGGTAATATTATATCTGCAAAAAAAATAACTTAAACAAACCTGATTAAATAAATTATATATGAACGAAAATATAACACAAATTTTTTTTACACATCAACGTAAATAATTTAAATAATATAATTTTATATTATTACCTGCACCGCAAAACTATTTCGACGTATGCTCCCGCTTTTCAATTTTACAAACATAAAAATTAATTAAAAATAATTAGTATAATATTTTTTCAAATAATGATAATAAAAAATAAGTATAATTAAAAAATTATAACAAAATTACCTTATAACGAAAAATCGCACGAACTTCTAAATCAAATATAAGAAGATTGCCAGAATTATTACTCGTTGACGGAATTGTTGTATTAATTTATAAGAGAGGAGAGATACGAGGAGATGTGAGGAGAGATGCGAGGTATTTATAAACATATAAGACGCGGTACCTACACCGCGTTATATGTAATTATTATATAGCGCGGATCAGGGACCGCATTAAATATAATTTTGGTACGGCGTATAGCGCGGCCCCTGATCCGCGCTATACCCCTACATGGCATATAGCGCGGAGCAGGGCGCGCGCTATACCCCACGTGTAACACAGTTAGCGAATAGCGCGGTACAGGGGCGCGCTATACCCACGTGGCACCAAATCAACGTATAGCGCTGTTCAGGGGTCGCGCTTTACTGCTACAGGTGTTAGATCAGAAAATATAATCTGACCGGTGTTAGATCGGTAAATATACCGATCACCGGTGATTTTTGGGGAAAATCGCCAAAATTTACACCCGGCTCTATCCAATATATATATATATTTCTTAATTTTATTAGGTGAAATAGGGACATAACTAAACGTATAGAGGGATATTATAATAATTTTTCTTAAATACATAAATGTTCATTATATTATTATTACTAGATTAAATCGAATCAGATTAGATATTTTCCACCTTAAATCTAAACTCGATTTAATCTGATCCTATCATTAAAAATGTCCAATCAAACTTCAATTTTCAAATAAAAAAATCAATCTTATAAGATCAAATCAGAACCTATCAAGTTCATACCAAATGTCCATCCTTAGGTTCTATTAACGAGAAAAAGTTAGGTTAATGCATTAAGCCTTAAACCCTAACCTAAAAGTATGATATATATTTGACCCTCCAAGCATCATTTAAAATAAAAAACCAAAGTAGTTAAAAGAAAAGCGGCACAGTAGTTAGAAGCTTAAATGTTTTAACCGCCAGCACATGAATACAATGATGAAGGGGCATCATTTAATCATCCCAACAAGCCAAAATGCTCTTCACTTTTAGATAAACAACATGGGGCAAGCAACTCACTTGGACATACTTAGTATACGTCCAAACACTGCCCATGGCCCTGTCTCAGAGAAATCTCACTATCAAGGCAACAACAGCAACCTCTTTTCATTCACACACTCCATTAATCCCATCAAACGAAGCATGCAAAGATTGAAAACTCGTACCGGGAGTGTTCCGGTTGAAATGGCTGCTGTGATTGCGAATCCTCCTGTTGAAATCGGCACCAGAGGCACGGTCGGATCCTTGATAATGCAAGAGATCGAGTACTTCAGCCAGCTCGAATTAGGCTGCAAGGATGGCCCGAAGAAGCCTCGTTCCAATGTTGGGCCAGTTGCAGCAACTCGGAAGAAGAAAAAGAGAGGAAGCAGCAGGCTAATACCGAGCATGTGTTCCATGGTGGAAATTTCGGACAACAGGCCTGTTGGGGTTTCAGGTTTCGGTTACCGGAACCTGTAATCCGATGTTAAGAAATTGCAGGTCTAGATAAAGCTCTTGGAAAGCTTAGAGAACCCGAGCTTCTTGAGTCGATTCTTCGCGGGCTCGACCGTGCTCTACCGGGATGCTTCCCATACTTTATGTCCACAAAATCAACAATGTTACACGCTTTTTTGTTACTTTTCTGTCTGCTAGGAGTTCTATCTAAAGCAACGTCAACAAAATCAAGCATTGGAATCTGATGGGGATTTTTGGACAAGCTTTTATAACTGTTGTTGCTGCCATTGCCACTGGTACTTGCTCCATCCAAAGATTTCCTCAGCTTTGGTCGTTTAGGAGTCGAAGAACCGGAGGCGATCAATGCCGGAATTTTCTGAGATTTGTGTCCAACAGACACCGGTGTCTGCTGTGTCGGTTTAACGGAGTCCAGTTCTCTTGTCATCAGGGAACTGGTTGTCCCTTTAGTCCCCACCTTGTTTGATCCTCCACCTCCCTTGATAGCTTCTAGTTCTTGAACCATGTTTCATTTTATATTTTTAAGATGTTGTTAGCCTTACAGAGCCTGTTTTGCAAGAAAGACAGCAAATCCATAAATGTAAGAAGAAAATTCCCAGTTAATCCATATGAATATGGAACTGCAGAGTTCATCTTCAAACTGAGTTTTCCATATTCTGCATCAAAATCCCATCATAAAATAAAAAAGAAAACATTGATCCCCACCAAGAATCAAGCAGAAACAGCACCAAATACTTGTGAAAAAGTAAGAACATTCACCAAATTTCAGGCAGCTAACAAATCATGAAATCCAAAAGAAGAAAAACTTTCGAAAGATCCCAACTACCAGTAATCATTACACAGTTAAAATCTGACACAAACAAGTTAAACACTTTAAGCAGGTCATTGAAGGTTCACATAAAAGAAAAGGCTTACTCCTTTACATAACACCAAATGCATTAAAGTGTGAACTATCAGCAACTTTGAAGATGACAGGTTGAATTGAAAACACAACTAAAAAAGTGAAACTAAAACTTTTAAAAGAAGAAACAAAACCCATCAAGATTTCAAGACTTAAAAGACTAAGACCTTTGAATGAAAAACTATACCATCTTTAGAAGAACCATGTCTAATCTTCTGGGCATTTGAAATCTAAGTTTTTGTGCAATTGTTTTATGTCTCATTGATTTCTTGTCAGACCAGTACACCAACACTGTTGATAATTTTATATTAAAAATCTCAAATAAATAATTATTTTAAAAAATAGGATCCTCTAAAAATTATTTGAAATAATAATCTTAAATCGTCTGCATCGAACGACCTCACGGTCTACAAACCGCATGTTAAATCATCGCATCCTCCAACACAGGAAATACATCTGACCTAAGTGTATTTTCCAGATAAGTCAATAAAACAATGGGATAAAATGACCTCGCGCATTGTGAAGTGCGAGGTAGCCTTTATGATTCAAAATATCACGAGATTTATGGGGATCTCGTTGCCTGCAAAATGCGAGTTTCTTTCGAATTTCGTATAGCATCATAATTTAAAAAGTAGAAATTAAATTAAACTAATAAATAAATATAATAATAATTAATAATAATATTAATTATTAAATATAATAAATAATTAAAATATAATAATATATAAATATAGTAATTAAAATATATATTTTATAAAAAATTAATTATAATATATTTTGTAAATTTTAAAATAATGAAAAATTATATGTGTAAAATAGATATTTTATGAGGACCTCGCGTCTTGCAAACCGCGAGGTACTGGAACGAAATAAATTTCGCGTGTTTTCAACGTAATTCACATCTTGTAGGACACGAGTTGCATTTAAAACAACACTTCTTCATGTGTGAGAAGGGCTATAAATAGAGCACTTCACTCCTATTCATCACCACACCATCTATTTCATATATTCACATATTCAAAGAATTCATATCATGGCAAGGAGTCTATTAAGATATGATCGAAGTCACGTATTCGATTATTGGAGGTGAAATGATGAGGTAAATTAATTAATATTATTTTGTATTTTTACTCTTTATTTATTTATTTATTTTGGTATTTAAATAATTTTTTAATATTTATATTTTGTAGAAATATGAATGTGCATTAGAGTGTCATATAAATCGTGTAACACCACCCGATGCGGATATTATTGACTATTTATATTTAGCAGGTTTCAATTATATCAGTAGTATAACTGGTGACGGTGTGAAGTTGCATTCTCCACTTATAAATGCATTGGTGGAAAAATGAATACCAGAGACGCACACGTTTCATTTACCGTGTGGGGAGTCAACTATTAACCTATAAGATGTTACATTTCATATGAGATTGCTTATTGATGGAGTAGCTAATTCTGGTGTTGCTTGCGCCTCTAGAAATGTATATAAAGTATTGCTCGGAATTGATCCGCCTGATGATGCACGAAATGGTGGAAAAATAAAAATTACATTTTTGGATGAAAATTTTACGAACCTACCCCAGAATACGGAGCATGAAGTGAATGAGGTAAATATAAATGTTTTTATCTATGAAATATTTATTAATATTTCAATTTATTTATTTAATTTTTTAAAAATTAAGTAGTTATATTATTTCATTAATTTTTGAAACGATTTGCTCGTGTGCATATACTACAAGTTATTGGAGGATTTTAATGTCAGATAAATCTTGAAATAAGGTGCATATGATATGGTTGAATCATTTGTAAAATTTGAGTGATTCAAGAAATATAAGTTGGGAGTCAACAATTTTGGCATTTTTGTTCCGGCAGCTTTGTACAGTCGTAAATCCGATGAAAAATGTCATTGGAGAGTGTTTATTATTGTTGCAGTCGTGGGCTTGGATCCGAATGTCATTTTTATGTTCGATCCTTAAAACACATGTCTCATATGAATTTTTATTACTTAAGAGGTAAAGAAATAATTTTTTTCTTTTTTTTATAATATTACTAACAAATAATACAATTATATTGTATTAATGATAAGTGGACTGATGAAACCTCTCATCCCACTTACCAACATATTAACGAGACTTCAGACTCTTGATCGATAAATTTGGACATCAGGTAATAAAAGATTTTCCTTCGACTTTTATCTTATAATTTTAGAATAATTTAATTTATTTGAGATTTTTAGCTAACAAAATTATGTAATTTTAATTTTATAGTTCTTGTGGACACCTTACTACGATGCTGCTTTTGCTGACTGTATATCGCATGAGATTCGAGTGATTATTACGCCCGTGTACATCATGTCAGTCCCGCTGATCTTGTATGAGATAGTTAAGTGGCAACTTATATGTAGGATTTTTTGTGACGAGGATTAGATCAAACATCAAGAAAGAATCGGACAACCGAAATTATGCTTTATATGTAGGAATCCCGAACACACGAAGAACAAATGTCCCGATCGCTCATACCCACGTATCAATTAAATGGAATTTTTGCATTATTTTTTTTAATTAACAACACATATTACTTAGTTTTCAAATTTCTTTTGATTTCTTTACGCACCAAATCAAATATTCCAACCTTTTCCAACACTATTTTTATTCCATTAAAATATCTCGTATGTGACCAAATTAGCCTTAACATGAATATAAGATGAATACTATACCTCTAAGCATATAAATTTTGAAATTACTCATATTTACAAGTCAGAAATAACACTCCAATATGTTTATCAAACTATTTTTTTCTTCTTCCTTCAAAAAACCATGATTTCTAACTATTTTCAACGTCATTTTTACCATTCTTAAAATGTCTTATATATGATGATATTATAGTCATCTTAAATATAAATTGCAACACTACGCGTTTATAATTAAAAA
The DNA here is from genome assembly GCF_006381635.1 of Hibiscus syriacus. Lineage (NCBI taxonomy): Eukaryota > Viridiplantae > Streptophyta > Magnoliopsida > Malvales > Malvaceae > Hibiscus > Hibiscus syriacus. Next base: position 100,398 of record NW_024061805.1, on the reverse strand, counting down.
TTTTAAAAATTTAATTTTCCACCCAGAAATAGTATCCGAAAAGACTATGGACACTAAAAGGAGGGTAGGGAATCTATTGTTCTCGTGCTTTTTAGGCTGCGATGTCATCCATAAATCTCGCGATATTTTGGACCATAAAGGCTAACTCGTGCTTCGCTATACATGAGGTCATTTTATCCAACTGTTTTGTTGGCTTACCTGAAAAGTGCGTCCACCTCGGATATATCTCGCGTGTTGAAGGGTGCGATAATTTAACACGCTATTTGCAGGCCGCGAGGTCGTTCGATACAAACGATTTGAGGGTTATTTTTCCAAATAATTTCTGGATAGTCTTATTTTTTAAATAATTATTTATTTGAGGTTTTTAATATAAATTTGACAATCATGTTACAGCAAGAAAAAACATGAGTTGCTAGTCACCAACCATGTTCCAATAACCAATGATAGCTTGTCATTTTATCTATGGATGAATAAATGTTTACTTTGAGTGCTACCATTGCAAGACAAAGATGAAGGGCATTTAGCATGTGAATGAGAATTAAATTTGATTTGATACCCTGGAAAATGATTCTAAAGGTATGTTAGAATTGTAAAATTCTGGTTATAACAATCTTGATTTTAATGAAGGTTAAACTCTGGGGTAGTTCTGCAGTCTAATATAAAATTAAAGAAAGACATAACCGAAAATGTTAATATTTTTTAATATTTTCGGTAGAGCGTTATTTAAAATGTTAATTTCGTTACCTAATATGTTAATCTTTTAACGTTTCCAGTTGCAATTTCCTACCGAAAATATTAAAAAATATTAATATTTCTGGTTACGTATTTTCTTAACCTTATATTAGGATGTATTTCCTTAGACATCCTCAAACTCTGCCATTATTTCTTACACTATGTATAAATTGTAGCTTATACCATGTTGTAAGGGTTAAGAGTTAGCAAATCTAGATTTGATTTGAAAAAATTGATTTTTTTTTGATTCAATTCGAAAAAAAACTTAACTCAAATTGATTTCATTTATAATTTTATGAACTTTACTTGAAAAAAAAATCAAATTCAAGTCGATTGGTTTTCAAGTTCAACTCGAATAACTCAAACTTTTAATAATTAGTAGATTAGTTTTTACGTTCGAGTCGAGTCTCTCAACGTTGTATGATATATGCATATCGTATATAATTATAAAAATCGTTTATATCAAAAGAAACCCCTCCTCTCTTTCTTAACTAACTCAGCTTTCACTGGCCCTTAAGCATTACTCCATCTCTCAAAACCCCACTTTTCTCAGGTCTCCGATTCTCTTTCTTCATCAGTTTCCCCAATGTATGCAAAATCCCATTTTCTTATTCACAAAACAATATGATTTCCTAAAAGAACCCCATTTTAGTCTCTACAATCACTCTACAGAAAACTTCCCATTTCCTCAAGATCCCATCTCCCCCCCTTCGTTTGCTCCCATCTCTTGAACCCCATTTCCTCAAATTCTCATCTTTTTCTCCTTGTTTGATTTTTAAAACCTCATTTAATGGAAAACCCGCTGTTTTTTTCTTTTTCTTTTTGAAATGAGTAATTCCCAAGCACCCAAATCAACAAAGCCTTCAAAGGCTTCAACTTTACATACTTCAAACCCTCCAAAACCCTCTTCCCTTTCTACTCATCTGGAAATGGTAGAGCTAAAACAAAGGATTTTAGCCTCACTTTCCAAGCTCTCTGACCGCGACACTTACCAAATTGCCGTTGAAGATCTTGAGAATATCATCCAATCCATTTCCCCTGATTCCATTCCCATGTTACTCAATTGCCTTTTCGATTCTTCCAATGATCCAAAACCAGCTGTGAAAAGAGAATCATTAAGGTTGCTTTCAATGCTATGTGTCTGCCACGGTGAACTGGCAGCTTCCCATTTGACTAAAATGGAGCCTTCTAAAACATGAAGCAGCAGCTAATGAAACGAAAACCAATTAGACTCACTAAAGAAAAATACCTATCTGAAAGGATAAATGGGTATTAAATAGTCTAAGAAACTAGCTCAAAAAACTCCAGAATAACACAAAAACAAGGCAAAAAAAGAATTGGAAGAGTGAACCTCTGCAAGGCTCTAGAAGAAGCCAAGAAGTGGTGCCTGGAACGAGAACGAGAACGGGAACGGGAACGGGAAAACCAAGAAGAAGAAGAAGGGAAAATTGGTCTACTACCAAAAGGGGTAGCGGCATTTTGGGAAGTGGAAGAAAAACTCCCCATAGCATAGCAGCCATGATATCTGCAAGTCTAGCTAGGTTGCCGCTATAATTGTTCATCATACAGGGAGCCGTTTTGTTGGGTGGCTTGGAGTGGCAAAGATGGAATTTTTTTTGGGTATTTGAGGGTTAAGATTGTGGGATTTCTGGAGGGTTTTTACAAGTTGGACTGTGACTGACTGACTGCTGGAGTTGCAGAGCTGAGGCCATGAAGGGAGAGAAAAAAAGATAGAGATGAAAAGCCTAAAACCTTGGGAAGTTCTACACTGCGGCAGGTTTAAAAATAGTTAAAATAAAATTTTATCGATTTTATTATTATTTAAATAATAAAATTAGTTAAAATTACCTAAATTTTTCCTGTAAATTACTGAAAATATTATGTTAATTCGGTATTTTTTAAGCCTAATAATATTTTCGATATTTTTTTTCAAAAATTCGGTAAAAAACACCCAATAATAATAAAACTGATAACGCTTTATTTTAATCAATTTTTAGTCTACCGCACCGAAACTATCCCCTAAACCCTCTACTTTCCCTTCGTTTAAGTAAAACTCTCCACAGTCTCCAACTCCAAACAGCAATTGCTATAAATTATATACTACTTCTAAGCCGCGACCTATATGATAAATTTTTGCTTTAGTCCCTTTAGATTTCATAAAAGGTTAGATTAACATGCTGGTAAAATTATATTTTAGACCCTAAAATGGTAAGTTAATGATTTATTTAACCCTTTCAAAATTTTATGACTTTTAATTAATTTTTGGCCCCAAAATGTATTCTTTCTTCGTCACTTTTGTAAACTCTCGAGTAGACCATTTCATTTTGTAGCTGGCGTTTTATGCAATATCTTGTTCTTTTCTGTATTTTGTTTATTATTTATTATTATTTTTTAAATTAGGGAATGGAATATAAGGAAATTGCATATGTGCCATTATTTTTTTAAAATATATATACATTTAAAGCTTTAAATCAGGCTAAAATGTGTAATGAAATTTCTTCCAATCCTAACTATTAGAAAGAATAAATAAACCAAGTTTTAACAAATTTTAAGCTAAAGAAAACCCCAAAAGGAACAAAAGGCAAAATTGGGTTGATGATTTGACATTGCAGGCCTTGGCATGCTAAAAGCTCCATGAAATTCAAAGATGCCATGGCCATTAGCCATTTTATCATCAAAAGTTCCTTTTCCATGTACCCTCCTACAAGAGCAGGCCATGAAAGGAGATAAGATTTCGAGTCCATGAAACGAGTTCGGATAAGCTCCATTAACCCTCTTCTTGTCCCTTTGCCACTTCTTCTGAGGTTTACGACCGTCTCCATAACCCTGCCTACTCTTGTTTTTCAACTACTCTTCTTTTCCTTCTTGCTCTTGCTCTTGTTCTTATTCGCCTTTTCCATCGCCATCTTCTTCTTCTTTCGGTAATTTACCTGCGATTAAGTCAAGAGCGGTTACCACATCGCTCATCGTAGGCCGAGCGTCTGCATCGTCCTGCAGACACATTGCTGCAACCGCCAGTGCTTGGTGGAGACCCTTATTGGGATAATTCCCTTGCAATAATGGATCAGCCATTTGTGAGAAATTTCTCTTATCTTTCAATAGGGGTGTTGCCTGCAAAGAAATGTATGTGTTTGGAAGTTGGACTTGTATAATGGTGACACGGTTTCATGATTGTTTAGAAGAAATAGAACATTCCACGCTTACCCAACTGACAAGATTATGTTCTTCTGTTGGTCTTGAAGTGTCTATTACTCTTCTTCCCGTGATCATCTCCAGAAACACAACCCCGAAGCTGTAAACGTCGGATTTCGTAGTCAATTGGCCTGTTAGCGCATACTCAGGTGCACAATAGCCATAGGTTCCCATAACCCTGGTGGAAACGTGCACCTTATCTCCGGTTGGACCAATCTTTGCGAGTCCAAAATCTGATAGCTTCGGAGTGAAATCTTGGTCCAGCAATATGTTTGATGCTTTAAAGTCACGGTAAATCACAGGGGGATCAGCCGTTTCATGCAAGTATTCAAGGCCTTTAGCCGCACCGATTGCAACTTTTATCCTGGTATCCCAGTTCAATGGCTTCTTGTCTGGGGGTATATCTGAAGGGCATAATCACAAACAAACAACTGAATACGTTTCACCAAAACAAACCCCCCCGGTCATACAAATGGAAATCGTAAAACACTATCAAACATCATAATCACCCAAAGAACAAATGATGGAAAGAAAGCCTTTGAAGTTCCAAATCACATTATTCGTATCAGAGTCTAAACACAAACTTAGATGTTAAAACATACCTAGAAGGTGGCTCTCCAAGGAACCATTAGGCATGTATTCATAGACCAAAATCCTTTGATCCCCATCGGCACAATATCCGACCAAACTCATAAGGTTCGGATGGTTAAGTAAGCTCAACATCAAGACCTCAACAAGGAACTCTTTGTTCCCTTGGTATCCATTCCTGTCAAGTTGCTTGACAGCAACAACCTGATATAATGTAACAACTATATCACAATACATCTATACGATATGCATGTATATATGTGTGTGTGTATATATATATATATATATATATATATGTGAGTGTGTGTGAACAACCTGATTCGGGTTATCAACCTGCCCTTTGTAGACCCTCCCAAAACCCCCTTCACCAAGCTGATTCTCAGGGTTGAAGTTGTTAGTAGCAGTGCATAGGTCACGGTAATCAAAAGTCTTTGCATTCGCACTGTTTTTACCCCTTTTCACGATTTCCTCGGAAATGTATCTCTTTCGGCTTCCATCTTCCATGAAAGAGGAAACTTTTGTTCAAAACATCAATCAATCAACCACCTTTAAGCTCTAGTTTTCAACTACTTTAATCATCGGTGCGAGTATCAAACACGAATACGTATTCAACATGAGCATTCAAGACTTATATTTCCATATCAATGAAAGCAAATGTATCGAATCCGTGGTTACATAGACAAAGGCAAACGTGGCTCGGCAATTGCAAACAAATAAAAATCTATTCCAAAGACCCATTTAATCAAACAGATTGATTCCATGAATATAAGAACATGTTCCTTCCATTACATGAGAAAAACTGAAGAGAAATTAGAGGAAATTGTACCACTTTTGAATGAAATATTGGCAAACGAAAGCATAGCTGTTATCGTTCTAGGCTCATCGGAGAAGTCGTTCTCGGAATTTGTCCTCCTGCTGCTTATTTTCTCTTCCGACATACAACAGGAAAAGCAGTTCATTGTTCGGTCTTCTTCTCCTTCTCCTTCTTCGTCGGGATATAAAATCAACGGACAAAATTTCTGGGAAACCCAAAATTATAAATTGTTGAACAACAAAAATAATTTCCTTTGATCAAAATTTATAAAATGATCTTAGTATAAAGAAAACCCACAGCTGAGCTGTGAATTTTCTTAATATTCTCTTGCCCATGGAGAGATGAAACAGAGTTGTTTCGTCATCGTGCTTGTTTTGGCCTCTGTTGTTTCCAGATCCCATTGGCCCCATATTGCCAACAATATTATTGGGTTTTGTTAAATATAGAATACGAGAGACAGTTTTAATTATCAGAGAACATCAAGGTGGTTTTCTATTATTATCAGGCTTTCCTATTATAACCTCATCTGATTTTCTTCTTTTATCTTTTGTTTTTTTGTACTGTGTTCCAGTTCGATAGAATTTCAATGTCCTGTCCTGTACGGAATTTCTCACGTTCCCCAGTTTTAATATGAAATGTGTTTGACTGTTTTCGATTTTTTTTAATAAAATCGATAAAAAATTATTAAAAATATTATTATTTATATCGATTTTATTATTATTAAGTGTTTTATTAATTTTGTTAATATATCCGGTAAAATATTACTTAAAACATTATTTTTCTCTCGATTTTATTATTATTAGACACTTTACTAAAAATATTAAAAAATATTAAAAAATAAAATATAAATAATAATATTTTAAATATTTTTTATCAATTTTATTAAAAAATAATAACAAAATCAATAATATTTTTTTTTAACCGTATATAAAAACTGTTCACCAGGCTCAGATCCATCAGACTCGTCTTCTTGGACTTCCCCCCAAGGATGATGACCTTCCTATGGCGACTTAGTCTCTGAAGATCCCGACCTTTGGGTCAACGAAAACTGGGGTTTGCTCCGACCCATTTCAGGTTTTCAACCTCATTCTTCCTTTTCTTTATGATACCCTAATTTCAATTCATCAAAAGGATTGTTCTCCAATTGAAATCTCTCGGGGTTGTTTCCGCCATGGATGGGTCTGAGACATCGGATGGTGGTGGCGATGGAACTGCGGCAACCATTAGATTCGGAGGTATTTGTGAGTGACAAGGGAAAGCTTTGAGAGGTTTCTAGAGAGTACGATGTGGAGAATGGAGGGTGGAGTGGTGGGTTATGTGTTAAAAATGTAATTTCAGTAATTAGTAGTGTGTCAGAGAGAAAAGGAAGAAGAAGAAGAGAGTCAACGGTAGTTTACCTTCCACGTCAGCAAAAAACTTCTTAGATGTGTTACCGCATCCACAAGGATTATGCCCATTTTCAGGGCAGTGAAACCTTTATGGTCAAAATCCCGATTCAAATAGTCATTAATTTAGTAACTCCTAAGGATCAGGAATTGTCATTTTAAACCTTTTTCGGGGATTTCATCCACAAACGCAAAGTTTATGGCTAACTGATATTGCACACTATCATTTAGCTATTGTATTTTTTCTCGTTACGGGTCATATATAGAACTAACTTCAGAATTGGTTACAATATAAAAGATTTTTTAGAAGCACATATTCCTTCGGAATGACGATTGGAGCGTGGGCACAAGGGTCTTTATGACACAATCAATAATTCGATTCATTTTCAATTAGGATTTACTCTAGCTTCTTTAGGGGTTATTACGTCCTTGGTATCTCAACACATGTACTCTTTACTTGCTTATACGTTCATAGCACAAAACTTTACTACTCAAGCTGCATTATATACCCATATCTAATACATCACACGATTCATCATGACATGAGCTTTTGCCCATGGATCTATATTTTTTTATTAGAGATTACAATCTGCAACAAAATGATGATAATGTATTAGCAAGAATGTTATACCTTAAAAAAAGCTATCATATCCCACTTAAGTTGGGCCAACCTCTTTCTAGAATTTCATACTTTGGGACTTTATGTCCATAATGATGTCATGCTTGCTTTTGGGACTTCGGAAAAACAAATCTTGATCGAACCCATATTTGCCCAATTGATCTAATCTACTCATGGTAAAACTTTTATATAGGTTCGATGTACTTTTATCTTCAACGAATGGCCTAGCATTCGAAGCATATGGTTGTCTGGCTGATTAAATATTGTTAATGAAAATAATAATTCACTATTCTTAACAATAGGTCTCGGAGACTCCTTGGTTCATCATGCTATTGCTCTAAGTTTACATACAACTACATTGATCTTAGTAAAAGGCGCTTTCGATGCGCGTGATTCCAAGTTAATGCCGGTTAAAAAGTTAACGGCAGAAACAAAAATAAAAATAAATTAAAGTTTGATGACTGTATTACAAATTTCAAATGTTATGTGACCAAAATATAAACATCCTAAAAGTTTAGGGATTATTTATATATTTTATCCTGAAAATTTAAATAATTTGAATAATTTTTTAAAATAATTTGAGTTGATTAGAAAGCTATATTTGTTTAAAATATTTATTAATTATTGACAGATTATTAATTATTGACAAAGTACACACATTTTACATTCAAATATGATTATTTAAATTCGACACAAATTAAACAATCTCGGTGGTAAAGTAAATATTGTTATTTTTTGAGGTTCCGATTTTAAGCACGAGGTGTTCATATTCATATCAAATAATTAAAAATTATATTTAAATAGATATTATCTTGTAATTATCTCATATTAAAAAATACCTAGAATACACAAATATCATATTTTTAAGAAAAATAAGAGAGCTTCTACAGTTCTACTTACTTGATGGAGTTCCCTTTTTAATACCAAAACAAATCACTAATCCAAATGAATGGCTTGAGGTTTGCTAGCTGCTTTCATCTCAGCAGCAACAAGTCTTTCAAACCTGATAATACGTGCTTCCAGATGCAGCCATGGTGTTTCATTTGCAGCCTTTTCTGGTTCAAATGTATGTCAGTGGAATCCACTCTAAGTCTCATCACCATCTTCCTCGAGCCACCCTACATTTAGGGGACTCTCTCATCCAGCTCTCTTTGCAAGCCTTTAAAAGAATCGCAGCTGGTTTATGTAGTTCGGAAGGGAACTGAGCAATTCTCCATTTCCTCATGGTTCTCATCCAAAGCAGACATGCAGCAAACCAAAGGTTCTTTTAATGGAGATAAAGCTAGCCCCTCTGTTCCTCATGGTTTTCCTTCCAAATGCTCTGTTAGCAAACCACATCAGGTTTACAAGCGCTACACTCATGGACCAAAGAAGATGGGTGGAAATCATGAGAATTCAGCAAGCCTGGATTCTGATGATGAAGATCAAAAGACAATTATCAGAAATGTTTAAATCTTGGGACAAGTGTGACAACTCTTCAGGTCAATGTTCAGTTGCAGATAATGAGCTCCCAAGATGTAAGATGATAACAACACTTGGAGAAGAAAACCCCATGGATGCATCTCGAAGCACGTATTAGCGGGCTGGAAAGATTGGCTGCTGAGAAGAAAACAGCTAGGAAAGCTCAAGTCATTCATTTGGATTAGTCATTGTATTTTTGTAATATCTGATCATCCACTTGAAGATAACTTAATGGAGTAAGTTGATGCTCTATTAGTGGATCAGTTAGCTGATGATTTTCTTAAGCAGATTCATAGTTTGAAAATTTCCATGCTCTTCATGCTACACTTTTAGTGAATCAAGTTGGTTCAACCATGTTATAGCAAGAAAAATAACACCTTCATTGCTCAAAAATAACGTTGCAGTTTTCAAGTTACACAGAAAATTTCAGTCTTTACATTCTCTTCAGTTTCCTAAGAATCCAGAGCTGAATGTTGCAGATTATGTCTCCCGCCGCGATAAACACAAGGCGATCAAATATTCATCCAACCCATACTTTAAATCCCAGATCTACCCTGTTAGCAGAACACAAACTAAATGGAAATTAAGCGATTAGACCTCAACACAGCTTTAAACGACACTGAAAACACAAGAATCTCAATGGCAATGCTTGAAAGCTAATCACCAAAGCTTCAAACATCCTGGCATTTCAATCATCATAAGATGCAAACTAGTAAAGTGACCCATAAAGAATCGCAGAGAATACCAGGCTAAGATCCAAGTACTTCGTCTAAAGATTTTTCCAGGTTTAGAAACACAAGAATCACTTAGAAAATGAAGCCTCATATCAAACAGTTTCAAGCACATCAAGAAAAAAAGAGTGAATCCAAGCTTTAAAAACAGGTAAACAATGATCGGAAATTGAATATCAACAACTTCTACTTAGTACTGGTTAATCATGAGTACGCATCCCTCAAATTCGTTGTTCATCAATGGAGATATCAGTCCACTACTTTTAGTTATTGAAATTGATCTTCACAGGGATTCAAGCCAAATTCCAACAGAATGCAAGAAAAGCTTATTTGAGAACGATAATGGGCAAAGATTGTTGATATTAAAAAACTAAATTTATTGATAAATAAAAAAAAGCCTTTGTTTCCATAATCACATCAACAGTACATTAAAAATGGAAGAAAAGAAACTACTAATGACCACACATTTCTGGAAAAAGAAAGAAAACGAATTAGTTGATGGAAATATAGAATGGTACGGTAAGGTTTTGCCAGTTCAAAAAATTAGGGTTTTCAGGTGCTTCATAGGAGGAGATATAAGTAAATTGTCTAATTTCTCCTCCCTATACTACTAAATTACAGACCTGTTAGGCTGGGCCCAGGTGGATGGAAGTCATTGTTAGCATTTTCTAGCCCAAATAAGCTTCATGATTTGCATTGAAATATAGAAACCAACCATTGAAAAGTTAAGTCTGCAAATATTAGATAAATTAGTCAGAGTTTTACTCAGATTGGGTTATATAAATCTACAATCAACATATATTAATTTTCTTTAATATATGTGTACACATTTCAAGTAGTAAATAATAATAATAATAACTTTTAAATAGACTTAAAATATCATATTATGAATATAAGGCTATAAAAGAGACGAGACAGATGATTAAATATTTTAGATCGATTCAGTCAAAGTTTAGTGAACACTTAAATTGATTCAAACTCGAATTAAATTCTTAACAAACTAAAACGACTTACTTGATGTCTGACTTAAAAAGCTCGCGAGCAGCTAAAAATTAATATATTGAATATGAAAATTTTGCAAGTTTAAACTTTTTTCCAGCTCGAGTCGAGCTTTAATCTTTTCTCAAGTGGAAGTTCACTATATTTCAAGTATGAGTTGAACTTTTAAGTGTTAGTGAATAAGTTCACTTTGTTGCTGTGGTCTACCTGTGATAAGCGAGGATTGTATGCATGAAGGAAGAACTATAAGAACCTTAAAATCTTTGTAAGGTGATATGTAACAGTTTAAGCAAATAAAGTTTGAGCTCCATCGCTTTGGGTTATCATGTACTTAAAAGTTCATGGAAAGTTATGGCCTTGAAGAAAAAAAAAGGAAGCAACAATATTGGGCACACCACACTTCCGCTGCGCCACTCTGATATGTTGGTGAGGCTTCACTCTTTCTTCTAATCAGTTCAAGCAATTCGCCATTGTTGAAGAGAAATAGAAAAGCAAAGAGAATTGAAGTTAGAATAATGTACAAGAAACTGGTGGAACAAGGGAAGAAAATATAGGAAAAGAATGAGGCCTAGATTTGTTGTGTTTTGTATGGTGTTGGAATGAAAGGAGAATTCATTTCCTTCTCCTCTGAAAAGCCTTGTTTCTGCAAGAAGAGAGCCCACCATTGTTGATTCTCGACGGGCTGACTTGTGAAGGAAAAGCAAGCCGAATTTGTGATGGAACTGAAACAGTGAAAAAGGAGACACTTTTACCTTTATTTCTTACTGAACATGATCTGTTGTGGGAAGACGATGAGTTGATTTCATTATGAACTAGAAATATTAATTTAAATGAGAAGACGACCTGGAATCGGATGCCTTCAAACAGCTGCAGCTGCTAGGGTTTGTTTTCGGAAATCAATTTAAATTTGATTACGATTATCGAAATTAATCTCAGTTGCAGCCAACAAATTCTAATTGTAATCGATTGTATATATATATATTTTAAAAATCAGGATCAATATCGAGTATTGGTAGAAAATGTAGCCAAGTTAAGAATCGATCTTATGAGAGAACAACTCGCCACTTTTCGTTCACAACTCGAAGAATTCGCTCGAAAACACAAGGTAAACAAAAGTTGTCTAAAAAATCACGAGTTTCAATGATTTAGCTTTTATTTCTTATAATATCTATCTTTTTTTTTCGCAAAACGATATTCGTAAAAATCCCACTTTCAGGTCACAATTTCACGAGATGTGTGCTAAAGTAGGAGTGGATCCTTTGGCTTCAAATAAGGGGTTTTGGGCTGAGCTTTTAGGGATTGGTGATTTCTATTATGAACTTGGTTGGTATCGAAAATCATCCCTTTATAGAAAGAAAATTAATTGGGGAATTTCCTTTTGTTTTCAAGTTCTTGAATTTTTGTTCTTGGAGTTTAAACGATTGTACCTCATCTTATGTTTGTCTTGTTGTGTATATAACCACTTTTGTTTCAAAGTTGAAATTTATTAAATTATGAATACTCCTCCTATTTTTCATGGAGGATTATGTCAAATCTTACTTCTTGGTAGAGTGCTTACATTGCGGTTTTGATACTTGGCTAGACAGGAGTGCAAATTGTTGAAATTTGCTTGGCAACTAGGCCTCTTAACGGAGGTTTGATCGACCTGCAAGAACTCTGCAAATTGCTTCGTCAGAAATGAAAACATGATCGTGAAGCTGTATCCGAGGATGATTGTTTGCGTGCCATAAGTAAGTTGAAGGTATTGTAGTAGAAAGTTAGTTCATTTTCGTTTTATATTGATTATTGTTGAGTTTTCCAGCAATCGCGCTTTCCCTTTTTCCCTTTTCAACTCTCAGGACGAGAGGGAGAGCCTGAGAAGGCAGATCATTTTTCCTTTGTTGTGAGCTACATTTTTCATTGAAGAGTTGTTGAATTGTATTGTTGCTTGCTGGTCTGACATCCACATGGTCTATAATGGTGTTGTATTATACAACTTAGATTAGTTTATATGTTGTCATTTTTAAATGCATTTACTGCTTTAATTCTCCAGACATTGGGTAGTGGATTTGAGGTGATTTATGCTAGAAAGAAAAAGCTTGTTCGATCTGTTCCAACTGAGTTGAATAAAGATCATAATGCAATTCTGGAGATGGCACAGGTTAGTGATACTTCTATTGTGGTATAACAAGTACCTTATGCAAATAGTTGCTTAGTTGATCCTCTACTTGTTTCTCTCTCAGGCTCAAGGCTATGTGACCGTTGATGAGGTAGAGATACGGCTTTCCTGGACACATGGCATGCCATTGATGCCCTTGATACTTTATTAGACATAAGTTATTGCAAAGACAATCATGTTTATCATCTTACTGAGATATTTATTTTATATATATATGGCTCACAAAATCCCTGTTGGTTGATGCAGGAAGGGCTTGCAATGATGATGATGGTCATAGAGATGGAAGTCGACGTTATTGGTTCCCCTGTGTATCCTCCATCTCCTCATTTGGGGCTGATAATTAACACTATTCTTCCCTTTTCCCCACTCTTTCTCTTTTCTCCTTTTTTCCAAATTCAAGTGCGTTGCAACTTGTTATAGATTGAAGAGAAATAGAGAAGAATTCGAGAGAAATAGAAGAGAATATGAGAGATTTCAGAGAGAAGAAGTTCATTCATTCATTTCTTAACCATTTTCTGTTTACATTGCCATTTATTTACATACACTCATAGTAGAATCTGTTATGCCAGCTGGACGTCTAACCAATTCTGTTATCATAACAGGAATTGGGCTTCTGCTGGGCTTCCTGTGCTCCACATGTATCTACTGGACCATCATTCTGGATCTGTTGGGTAATTGTTTTAATTCCCCCGTGCTCTTCACGTGCTCTGCCCTCAGGTAATTACCTCTCAACTCAATCTTAATCCCTAACCCTTGATTATTCATTTCCCCCAATTCTCCCACTTCTTCTTCGATACTCATCTCTCGTCCTCCATCTTCTCCTTCTTGTCTTCATTCTCCAACCATAAAAATACCCACCCCATCAGACGATCCTTGTCCCCAAAGATCAAACGAAGGAAACTGCCCTCGCAACACTGAGTAATCTTCCCAGGTGTCGTGCATCTCGTCCAGGTTAGTCCATCAAACCAGTAACTGTGTAATTGGTTTATTGTGTCGATTAACAATCCTTCTACCTAATATTTTGCTGGGTTCTACTCAAAATTGACCTTCATCATCAATCGTAGGAGGATCTGTAGAAGTTGTTGCTTCAGGCCCAACATGCTTCTTCAATAAACTTACATGAAAGACTGGGTGCAACCGCGAGGAATCTGGTAAGTCTAGTTTATAGGATACTTCCCCAATTTTGTCAATAATTTTATAAGGCCCATAAAACCTTGCTGCTAATTTCAAATTTTTCCTTAGGGCGATAGAAGTCTGTCGATATGGCTGCAGTTTCAGGTAAACAAAATCCCCAATATGAAATACTCTTTCTGATATGTTTTTATCAGCTTTCTGCTTCATTCTATTACTGGCCTGTTGTAATTGAAATTTCACCAATTGTCTAATGTCTTCCCTGCTTCGCATTAATTTTGCTACTGCATGCAATTGAGTGTCTGTATACCAAACCATTATAGGAGGTTATAGCCATAGAGAGCCTGAAAAGGTATTAGTTTTAAGGCAGTATGGTAGGTAGAATTGTACCACCACTCAGCATGTGGCAGTCATTTAGCCCATTGCTTTGATTGGTAAAAACAAAGCCCTCTTAGGTACTTTTCCAAGCACTGGTTCACCCTCTCTGTTTGTCCATCCGTTTCAGGATGGTAAGCAGTGCTAAATAGGGTCTTAGTCCCTAAAAGCTTCATTAGTTCTCTCCAAAAGAGGCTAGTAAAGGTCTTGTCTCTATCTGAAATGGCCATTTTATGCTGGCCATGAAGCTTATATATGTGATCCAATATAATTTAGCCACTTCAGCTGCTGAGTAAGGGTGTGATAGTGCTAAAAAATGACTATATTTAGTAAACTTGTCAACCACCACTAGAATACAATTCTTCCTTAAAGATGTAGGCAAGCCTTCAACAAAATCCATCGTGATAACTTCCCAAGCTTGCTGAGGAATATGTAATGGTTGTAGCAGTCCTGGTTTAGCAACATGTTTCACCTTAGTTTGTTGACATACTGCACATAGTTTAACATAATTGACCACCATAACTTTAAGTCTAGGCCAATAAAAGTAAGATCTAATTCTCTGATAAGTTGTTTGACTTCCATAATGACCCCCATGAGGTGAGTCATGTAATGTCTGAAGAATCTGTAGTATAAGAGATCCAGCCTCTCCAATATAAACTTTAACCTTATATCTAAGGATTCCCTTTGAATACCTCCACTTAGTATCAACAGTAGAATGAACAATCAATTTGGTGATCCAATCAGTAGTCAATAAATCTTCCTTATAACTAGCCTCCACCTCCTGCACCCAGCTAGGAATAATTAGAGTTATGCCCATAGCCAAACACTGTCCTTGATCCTCCCATTGTCTAGATAATGCATCTGCCACCACATTTGATTTCCCTTTTATGTATTGGATAGTATAATCCAAACCCAAAAGCTTGGCCAATCCTCTCTTTTGAATTGTAGTGGTCAACTTATGTTCCAAAAGATATTTTAGAGGTTCATGGTCAGTCTTAATGACAAAAGGATTACCCTCTAAGTAATGTCTCCATTTAGATATTACTAATAGAATAACTAAATACTCTCTTTCATAAATAGAGAGAGTAGAATTTCTACGACTAAGGGCATTACTCAAAAATGCAATAGGTCTGCCATTTTGAGATAGAACAACACCTATACCTCCTGAACTTGCATCGGTCTCTACGTAGAAATTCTGAGTAAAATCTGGAAGAGCTAAAACAGTAGCAGTGGACATGGCTCTTTAAGATCTGCAAAAGCAGTCAAAGCTGCAGTAGTCCACTTAAAATTGTCTGCTTTAAGCATTTGTGTCAGTGGCCTGCTTATAGCACCATAATCTTTAATAAATCTTCTATAATAGCCTGTTAATCCAAAAAATCCCCTCAAAGACTTCAAAGATTTAGGAAGAGGTCAATTCTTCATTTCTTTCACCTTACTAGGGTCAGTAGCAACCCCTGATGCTGAAATAATATGTCCCAAGTATTCCACTTGGGTCTGTCCAAAAAAATATTTAGAGAACTTTGCAAACAATTGATTAGCTTGTAACACCTCTAAAACTTTTTGTAAATGAGCAATATGAGCTGCCATAGAACTGATGTAGACTAAAATATCATCAAAAAACACCAACACAAATTTTCTAAGGAATGAACTAAATAATTCATTCATTAATGCCTGAAAAGTGGCTAGGGCATTAGTAAGGCCAAAAGGCATTACCTTAAATTCATAGTGGCCTTAATGAGTTTGAATGCAGTTTTGTAAATATCTTTATCCTTAATTCTGATTTGCCAATACCCGGATCGGAGGTAAATCTTTGAAAAGTAAACAACACCATATAATTCATCTAATAAGTCCTCCACAACAGGAATAAGGAACTTATCTTTAACAGTCATGTTGTTCAGTTGTCTGTAATCTACACAAAACCTACAAAATCCATCTTTCTTTTTTAATTAAGAGACATGGAGAGGCAAACAGACTTATACTAGGCTGAATAATAGAAAAAGATAACATAGTAGCAATCTGCCTTTCCACCTCAGCCTTCTAGTTATGCGGAAATCTGTAAGGCCTGAGATTGACAGGAATTGAATCAGGTTTAAGAGGAATTCCATGGTCATGATTTCTTACTGGTGGAAGACCTCGTGGCTCCTAAAAAATAGCCTTGTAATTTTCTAGGAGAGACTGAATAGTTGCAGGAATAGGTTTAGAGGCTTCTGTCATAGATAACAATACAACATGTCCCAAAATAACATAATCTGAAGCTGTCATTTTCAATAAAGAAGCTCCTGAAATTTGCTGCAAACTTTGAGATGGTTGTTGACCATGTATAACTATTTGTCCATCTTGGTGAACAAAACTGAGAGTCATTTTGTTGAAGTCCATCAAGATTGGACTGAATAATTTCATCCAATCTACTCCCCATACCATATCACTCCCCCCAACTGTAAAAGTCTGAAATCATGAACAAAAGAGTGCCCTTACATTTTCCATTCCACTGCATTACACCTTGCTGAACTATAGAGGTGTTGACCATTAGCCACTGTAATAGCCAAAGGATAAGGTGTATTCACCTGTAAACCCGCCTCAGCCCACTATGGTGTTAAAAACTATGGGTACTACCACTGTCTATTAAAATATTCAATGGTTTACCTTGGATACTGCTTTGAATTCTTAGTGTGTTATGACCAATACATCCAGTGATAGCATTCATAGATATTTCTAAGCTCTCTTCCTCTTGTATAATTGGCTTTTCTGAATCAGTAGGTTGAGTATCCAAAGGTAGAATAGTCTCCTCTTCAAGCATCATATTCAATTATTTGTTTTACATTGATGGCCTGGAACAAATTTCTCACCGCACTTAAAGCACATATTATTTTGTCTTCTGTACTCTATTAAATTTGTTTTGGTGGTAAAGTAGGTGAACTCTTTTGTCGAAATGGTAACTGAGTTGGTTTAAAAACATGTAGGGAATTTGGGTAGGGTGGGTTTCTAAAAGTTCCTCATTCTCTTACTTTCAAATTCAACAGATAATTCATACAGTTTAGCTTTCCTGTATGCTTCAGATAATGTTTTAGGGTCTAGAGCCTTGACTCTATGTTTAATATCATCTCTTAATCCACTAATAAACAGAGAGACAAAGAATTCTTCACCTAGTGTAGGATTCTGCAAAAGCATATGAGGCTATAGTTCTTCAAATCTGTCCTGATACTCCTCCACAGACCCTTTCTGTACCAGCTTTGTAATTCTTCCACTATATCGGTAAAGGCCTTATCACAGAACCTATGACATAGGTCTGCCTCAAATTCATGCCATGTAACATGATGCTTCTGCATAATGTAACCATCAAACCAAATTTCTGCCTTGCCTGTTAAATACATTGTAGCTAGTTCCACTCTCTGCTCAACAGGAACCCCACAAATAGAAAAGTATTTCAGGCACTTCTGAACCCACCCTCTTGGATTAACCCCTTCAAAGAAAGGAAGTTATATTTAGGTCTATTCCACATAATCCCAGAACTAAATGAACCCCAGGCCCTTTTTTCAGTTTCTAATCCAAATATAATAGGTCTAGAGTCACTGTTTTCACCCATTTGATTCTCAGACCTAGAACTATTCTTAATGGCTAGACAATCATCAGGTTTAGTCTTTAATATCCTAGGTTCATCCGTTTATAAGTAAACCTAGATTTGTCATTCACCACAGTCACCATAACAGGAGTCTTTTCCCTATTTTGAGAAGTATCAGTAGATTGTACATGCTCACCCACAGAATGCTCTTGGTCTCCAGTTCTGCCTGTCAGTATCTTCAATATATCTTCCACATAGTTGTGATTTGTGGTCATCCTAGCCTCCAGTGCAGTAATCCTTGTTTCCTGAGTCTCCCACCATTTAGGTGGATTAGTCTCATTCTGACCTTGTTTCACCAAAGCAGCAAGGTCTTCAATTTGTTTCTGAATCCCGGCTAAATCCGTTTCTGCCATAGATTGATTCTTCTTTGGCATGCCCTCAAAAATATTTTTTGCCAGAATCTTAGCTCTGATTACCAATTTGTTATAGATTGAAGAGAAATATAGAACAATTCAAGAGAAATAGGAGAGAATAAGAGAGATTTCAGAGAGAAGAAGTTCATTCATTCATTTCTTAACCATTTTCTGTTTACATTGCCATTTATTTACATACACTCATAGTAGAATCTGTTATGCTAGCTGGACGTCTAACTAATTTTGTTATCATAACAGGAATTGGGTTTCTGCTGGGCTTCCTGTGCTCCACCTGTATCTACTGGACCATCATTCTGGATCAGCTTGGTAATTGTTTTAATTCCCCCCGTGCTCTTCACGTGCTCTGCCCTCGGGTAATTACCTCTCAACTCAATCTTAATCTCTAACCCTTGATTATTCATTTCCCCCAATTCTCCCACTTCTTCTTCGATACTCATCTCTCATCCTCTATTTTCTCCTTCTCGTCTTCCTTCTCCAACCATGACACAACTTTCCAACTGTTTATGTTTGAATTTTGATAAAATTTGATAAATAGTAATTCTACCTGCAAAATGTTATTATATCTTCTAATCTTTTCTAATAATGTAAGCTATTGCAGGAGAAGCCCATGAGTATATCTATACATCAAATCCTGAACTCCTCAAAAACAAATCATTGCCATGTCATTTGAATGTTTGCTTATAGAACAGGAGAAAAAAGATTCAATGAACTGTAACTTGAGATTCAGTTTCATCAGTCTCTTCTGTCCATTCAGTTCCAGGCTCACTCTAACACCTGGGTCTCACCCCGAGCTTGAAAAATGTAATCATCTCTAATGCCTCAAAAACCTTATTTTTGTCCAGAAACTCATTGCAGATGCCACTCACAATGCAGTAGTTGTTGTTATACGGAGGCCTAAGGTGTGCAGAATGTTGCATCCGGTAAACAAGTATACCAACATCTTGTAGCGCCACCACCAATGGAGGGAGCATGCTCTTGGTGCTATGAGACCAGGCATGAAATTGTTGACTAAATATGTTGCAACCAGCACACGTGGTAACAAATCCTTGAATAACAGGGTCATTGCAAATACCTATAGGAAGCACTGTGAAAGTTATGCTACGAGTCTATGTATGTAAGTTGTTAGCTAACTGGTGTCTGGTGATAGTACAGGGCCATTTGTGGTGCCCCTGGAATCCTTCAATTTATAAACCGAAAACTGGAGTCGATGCGTCACCATAATTTTCAATTCCCAATTGTAAACCCCAGACAAAAGGTCGGCTAGAATATACCCAACATAGCCTGCTACCATAGGTTCGAATTGCATATGAGAATCAGCTGCACCCTTATGAGTCTTGGCTAGGAAGAAGACAAGTGTGGTGCAACCACTTGCCACCCATGCCCAGTGAGACCATGTTGATTGCAAACTTGGGTCATTTAGCAAAGGAGGGCCAACCCTAGGGATAACCAGAGTAACCAGTTCCGGTTTTATCTCAAACCGTGGTCCAATGATCAATCGGTTCTGACTGGACTCAAGCTTGGTCGTCCGTGGTAGCAACTAACATGTCAACGAGCAATCGGGCTCAGTCGTGGGCTAGTCGGAACACGAGTTAGAGACCTCGATGGGCAACTGTGTTGATGCAAGTTAGACATCGAAAAGGGCTTGTACGAGAGAAGCTAAAAGTTTAGCGAAATGAAATGGCAATGTACTAAAATGAAACAAAAACTAAACTTTAAGTATGATTTTGAAAAAATTAAAAGTTTAAGTACTAAATAGATAAAAACTGATTGTTTATATATTAAACGTATAATTAACCCAAAATTTTATGCGTGCATGAAGTGTTGTTCTCTTCGTGCTCTCTCGATCATGGCCTCTTCTTCTTTTCTTCGATGTTGCCTTCTAATTTACTTCTTCTTACTCTTCTTCTTCTCACATGTGCAATCAATGAAAACACCATTTCACCCTCGAGATGTTCTCCCTCTATTACCGAGACAGGTTTCATGGCCGATCCTCAACTCACTCAACAGCGCCGTCAACCTTTTGCCAACCTTTGTCGGCTTCGTTTCGTCCCAAAACCACATCGTAAGCTGGAAAGGTGAGTGCTTTTATGAGAACACGGCTTGGATGGAGTTCCATAACAAGAGTGGCAATCACTTCGGTGGTGGAACTCCATATCAAGGTAACACCTTTGACCTTTTTCTTCTTAATATTTGGAGTCTTCTTTGTAATATGGGTATTGCTTTGTTCCAGTTGAAAGTGCTTTAAGTTCTTAATTTCTTCAAAGTTTTTGAAGTGTTCTTGTTTCTGGGTAGAGCTTGGTTTGAGCTGAAAGTGCTTAAAGTTTGAATTTTTCAGTTTTGATGGATCGTTTGTGATGAGAGTGGAAACTGGGAGAGTTCATTATTTGTAACATTTTTCCCCATAAATGCAAATGCAAAAAATACTTGAAAACTATTATAATGCCATCGTTTAGTATTGCAATTTAGTACTATTTGAGTTAGAGAGTATTTTTGTGAAGCTAGAGGATATTTCTTGATAGGTTTTTGTATATCTATGGTAGAATTATTTAGAGTTCTTCAGCACAAAATAATGTGAAAATGATATCAACGTGCTTATCCGGGTTAGCCGATCCCATAGTTGGACTTGCATGGATCTTTATCTATTTGCAAGCCCGTACCGTGTAACATGGGATTATTATTTTCGATCTCGGGAGCATACACTCGAAATCAAGGACTGGGAAGAGAGAGTTGAGCATGAATATGTAAGTTGCCTTTCTCTGTTAGTTTTGGTTCGATCATGCAAACTCATTCATGGTTTTATGGTGTATTTAAATTAGGTGAAAAAGAAGGGAATTTCTATTTTCATGATGCAAGAAGGGATGCTTGGAACACTTCAAGCTCTATGGGGATGTCCCTTTGTTTACTAATACACAATGGGGTGAGAATGCCAATCTTTGGTTTCTCGAGAAACACATGGGGGATACATTCGAACCACGACCTCTGTCTTAGAACGCAAACATTATTGTCGACGATATACACTCGGGAGATTTCATGGTACTATAAAAAATTCGTGGGCCATGGGGTGGTTTCGAGACTCTTGAGAAGTGGTTCTGGATCATATGCTGGTCATAGTGCTATTTTCTTGAAGGATTCTAAGGGGAAGCTATGTGTTGGTGAATCAGGACATGAAAATGACAAGGTAATCTTAAACCTTTTACTTTATAAATCAAGTAGAGTTGTGTAAACACATTATTTTATCGAGCTATGCTTTTGGTCTTGTAAATAGATTCCCATTGGTTTTGTTGAACTTGGAATAAGTTCCATATTGCCATAAAATCTTCATTTCTTTCAATATTGTGACCGAGTAGTAACATATCTGTCCTCTGATGTAGGGAAAAGATATCATTGCCATTATTCCATGGGAAGAATGGTGGAATTTCGAGCTGAACAAGGATGAGGCAGATCCCCATATTGCATTGCTTCCTTTGCGTCCCGATGTTCGAGCCAAGTTTAACGAGACCTCAGCTTGGGAGTATGCACTAAGCATGGAAGGCAGACCATAGGCTATCATAACATGTTATTCAACTAGATAGACACCATAGATGGGAATTGCCCTCCTCCATGGATGCTCACCTGGTATTTAGATATTTACATCAATTCCTTACGTTAAGCTTATAGTGGATGTTTAGTTGGTCTCATACTCTCGTTCTTCCATGTTTTTCTTGCTTTCTTCGTCGTTGCATTTACATATAACAGTGTTGTCAATGCATATGACTCTTCCCCTCTCTGTTTCTTTCTCTCGCTTTGTAGATTTTCAGTTCACAGGATTTGAATGTTGCTCTACAATTATACAGGTAGCTTATGCTATGATAGTTTGGAGTCAAATGTAGCCCAAATATGTTGCTAACTTGTGGAATGAGGGATTAAACAAGAGGCTCGGAACTGAGGCATGGTATATCTTTCTTGATTGGTCAACTTATTGTGGAATGTTAATACAAAATGTAATCTGAATTGTTTGAGATTTATGTCTTGAGGTAGTATGCATTAGTGCTTATTTGTTCTAATTATGGTGTTCACGGCAGGGTCTTAATCTTTCTGATATACTGGTGGAGATTGAAAAGCTCGGATCATCATTTGATCGATTGCTGACCGTTCCTGAACAGGAAGATTGGATATAGTGACGGGAAATCAACCTCGTGCATTGTTTTTATCCTCAAATGTACAAGGAGGTCGGACTTTTTGATCCTATTGCTGACTCTATTCAAGTCACCGAGTTCACGGTGAGCTTGTTTTGAGTAAAGACTTTGTCTAAGTTCGTAGGATTCTCTTCCAAATATCGATTTTTCGTGTATCCATGTGTCGTAACCGTTTTTCGGTTGGGCCCCGAATTGGGCTTCAACTTGAAATAATTGGGTTGAGAGTCGCCACCGACCACTTTAAAATGAATTAGGTGGGTCAGATACCATCTTACCTGATCTGCGTTTTTACTAGAAATGTGTCGGGTTCGGGAGTCGGTTACGATCAATGAAGGATTGCACCCTTGAACCACCCTTTCGGTACCAATTAATTTGTCGGTGTCTTAAATTAAGAAAATTGTAATTTAAAATTAAAAGGTAAAATACGATCACAATTACTTACCTTAGATAGTTTTAAAGGTGTGGTCTTAAAAAGGTCAAAAAACCATGTTAGATAAAAAGGTAAGAAATAAATAAATTAATTAATTAAATTAAATGAAGAAAAAAACAAATTAAATAAAAGATAAGATAAGATAAAGAAAGTAAAGATAAAATAGTAAGTAAAAAATATAAAAAATAAAAAAATAAAGAAAAAGAAAAAATATATAAATAAAACAAATAAATAAAATAATAAAAAAAAGTAAAAATAATATAATATATATATATATATAATATATATAATCTAAAAAAATTAAAAATATATACTAAAGTAAAAAGAAAATACATAAAATGTAAAAAAATATTACATGACAAAAAAGAAAAGAAAAATAACAAAACAATTAATAAAATGAGTAACAAGGGAAATGTGCGTATAAATAAAGTTAAATAAATAAAATAATAATAATTAAAACGTAAATGTAAGAGGCCGAATCAAAAGTAAAAAAATGCTACCTTTTATTTCCTTTTCGAATCGTTACAATAGTTTTGCCTTAGTATTTCCGTTCTTTCATCTGTATTTGTATGTACAATCGTGTGTTACAAATGGGGAGGATTACATGATAGTGAAAAAAAACTATTTTAGAATCATATTAACAATATAATCGTAATGCAACTAGACTCCTGCTCGGTTGTTGCACGTTTGTTGGTGTGGTTGTTGCTTTAAAAGATATGGTGGTGGAAGAGTCCTTCTAGGAGAGAACTCTTGCCAGTTCTATCTTTTAAGAAAATGGGGTGTTACAGCTGCCCTCTTTGTCCTTTTTCGTGGAACAAAAAATAGGACAAAGATAAAAGACACAAAATTTTCGTTCAATGGAGTTGAAGAATAACTTGTCGAATTGAACGGATGACTCCTCCGTCGCGAAGTCGAGTCCATCTTGGAATGATTTGAATCAGAATGTGGCTTCTCGTTGTAGTCCATTTTGGTCTTCTTGATTTAAAGACCTTGGCTAAAAATTCGACTGGAAAGTAATCTCTTGACTCCACAATGTGATTGATATGCCCTCGAGCTGAAGAAACCGAATTCAAAAGTCTTCACTGACAGATAACTTTTCTCGACTTAAGCTAAGCTGACGAAAAAAGGCTTCTTGCTACTAAGGCACGGCTAACCCAGACTTCTTCTCGGCTTGAAAAACCTTGATTGCAGTAGGACAATGTGATTGAGGTGCCATCGAGCCTTCTTCTCGGCTTGAAAACCTTGATTGCAGTAGGACAATAGTGTGATTGAGGTGCCATCGAGCTGAATGGAATTGAACTCGACAATTTTATTGACAGATAACCCTTCTTGCCTTGAGTTATACTGTAAATGATGTGCTTTAGAGCTGAGCATAGTCGAACTCGAAGGCCTTTTGGTGACAGATAACCCTTCTAGCCTTGAGTTATGCTGTAAATGATGTGCCAAGCTGAGTGTAATCGAACTCGAGGGTTTGGTGTTTAAAGAGAAACATTTTCAAAGGTTTTGTGTGTGTGTTTCAAGAGAAACAATTTCGAGGATTTTTTTTGTGTTTCAAGAGAAACTGTCTCAAGAGGGACAAAATTTGTTTCAAAAGAAACTGTCTCAAGAGAGACAAAACTTAGTTTTAAAAGAAACTGTCTCAAGGGAGACGAAATTTGTTTCAAGAAAAAGATATTCAAAGATTTTGTTTCAAGGGAAACTGTCTCAAAAGAGACAAAATTTGTTTCAAGCGAAACCGTCTCAAGAGAGACAAGATTTTGTTTCAAGGGAAACTGTCTCAAAACTCGTTTAAGGGGAACTGATTTAAATATTTTGTGTTTCAAGGGAAACGTTTTCAAGGTTTATGTTTCAAGAGAAACTATCTCAAGGGAGACAAAATTTTGTTTCAAGGGAAACTATCTCAAGAGAGACAAAATTAATTTCAAAGGAAATGTTTTCAATGTTTATGTTTCAAGAGAAACTGTCTCAAGGGAGACAAAAAAATTTCAAGGGAAACTACCCCAAGTGAGATAAAATTTATTTCAAGGGAAATATTTTCAATGTTTATGTTTCAAGGGAGACAAAATTTCGTTTCAAGGGAAACTATCTCAATCGAGATAAAATTCATTTCAAGGGAAATGTTTTCAATGTTTATGTTTCAAGAGAAACTGTCTCAATGGAGACAAAATTTAGTTCCAAAAGAAAATGTTTCAAGGGAACGAAATTAGTTTCAATGAAAACAGATTTGAATATTTTGTTTCAAGGGAAACTTGGAAACTGTCTCAAGAGAGACAATGGTGAGCACGATTCCCTTCGTC
Source organism: Hibiscus syriacus (assembly GCF_006381635.1). NCBI lineage: Eukaryota > Viridiplantae > Streptophyta > Magnoliopsida > Malvales > Malvaceae > Hibiscus > Hibiscus syriacus. Next base: position 75,318 of record NW_024061805.1, on the reverse strand, counting down.
GTGAAGTTGAAACCGTGGATGACCCTTTCGTTGTGAAGTTGAGCCTTGGAATTGGATATCCTTCATCGTGAAGTTGAAATCCAAGTAAGTTGTATTGTTCCGAGTCCAATATCCTCCGCCGTGAAGTTAAAATTGGCTCTGGAACTAAGAAATTATTTGTTGATAGCCAGTCGCCCCTTTCGCTGTGAAGTTGAGCTTGTGCTATCTCGAGTCCAATATCCTTCGCTGTGAAGTTGAAATTGGCTCCGAAATTAGGAAATTGTTTGTTGACAACCATATCCTTCGCTGTGAATTGAAATTGGCTCCGAAATTAGGAAATTGTTTGTTGACAACCATCTGTCCCTTCGTTGTGGAGTTGAACTTGTGTTGTCTCGAGTGACACGATATCCTCCGTCGTGGAGTTGAAATCGCAGGTGGCCATTTCGTCGTGAAGTTGAGCCTTTGACTTGGATATCATTCGTTGTGAAGTTGAAATCCAAGTATTGTATGTTACGGGTGGACACGATTCCCTTCGTCGTGAAGTTGAAACCGTGGATGACCCCTTTAATTGTGAAGTTTGGCTTCGAGCTAGATATCTTTCGTCGTGAAGTTAAAATCTACTCTCGAGCGAATTGTGTCGCTTTGAGTTCAATATCCTTCACCGTGAAGTTGAAATTGACTCTGACTGAAACTGGAAGTTTTTTTGTGTCAGTCAGACAGTCACCTTTCACTGTGAGGTAGAGCAACCACCATGTGCTTTGAATCGAGCATCCTTCATCTTGAAGTTGAAATTTGACTTTAAAAGCTGCAAACCTTATGTATACAAAAATGATAAATGTGATGCTTAAGTATGTCTAAGATGCATGTAACATGAATTAGTTCTGTTTTTCCCCTGGATGGAGTCTCGTGCTTTGTGTGCTTGTTCCTGCATATGGAGAAAATGCCTTCAAATGGTCTGATAATTTGCATCAGATGTTTGAATTCCCAAAGATGCCCCAATATTTGATGTTGAATCTAAAAAAATGCCCCAACATTTGATGTTAAATCTAAAAAAATGCCCCAATATTTGATGTTGAATCTTCAAAGATGCCCTTATTGTTCCTGATTTCTTACTTCAGCATTGATTCTAAGCATGAGTTTTGTGTTTGAGAGCCACATGTCATTGCCAAGATCCACTCTGGGAGATGTGTCTTGTTTTGAAAAAAAATGTTTTTCTTTCTTTTTTTATTTTCAAAGTTATGAAAATATCAAAAAAGAGTTTCGAAAAATGTTTAACCAAAAGTTTTGAAAATATTGCCCCCTTTCACGGTTTTACAATTGAGACAAATCATAAAAACTAAAGTTCATTGGATATCAAAGAATTAATTACATTGTTAATACTTCAATAATTTAGTCGTTTGACACGTGCCAAGATCAAATCTATTTTGGGAAATGGTTAAGTAAGGAAAGGATAAAAATATCTCAGGTTATTGTGTTTGGTCAAAGGTTTGGCATTTTTGTTTATTTGATGCTCAAGGTTTGATGGGGTATATTGCATGCTCCTCTATTGGAAATGTTCTCCGATTCCCAGCTTTCATGGTCAAGCTCGGATTATGCGATGCCTTATCAAGGAATTCATGCGATCGCCTCAGCTGCCAATTTTTGTATTTGAGCCACCTTTTTAGGTTTTCAACTCGAATCCTTTTGGTTCAAGACGTCATTCGTAATTTACGTCTTAAACCCCCTTTTGTTATTTTTCTCATCATGCATTAATTACACTATTTTTTGCAAATAAAGATTAATCCTGATGGGCGAGATGAAATATGAATATAGTCTCTTCTGTTTAGAAATCCATGTATGATTAGAATGGAATTTTAAGGAACGTAAAAGAAATAGATAAAAGGCTCAAACAAGTTTAAGGGTGATGAACCAAGGATCATTCATTCTATGTCTTCGATCATATCTTGTTCAATTTGAATCTGCTCGTATGTGTCTCTCTCTTGATGCTCCATGATCTTTGAGTGGAGTGATCCGTAATTCAGAAATGATTGTGCTGATCAATTTCATTGAATCTCAACGCGTCATTTGAATCGAGAGAATCTTTGCATATGCATCTGTCTTCTTTTTTCTTCAATTTCCTTTGTTTTTTTTTTTTTCTCTTTTCTCTTTTGCTTTGATTAAATCTTTGCACTTGGCATTTGGTTCACTTTTTAGTATCTCATCTGAATCAATGTCTTCACTCATGCGAGCAGAGTTTCTCCACCTTGCCCTCCAGTGTGGAGGGTGATTCTTGGTTAGGGTTGAATCAGAAGAAAAATACTATAGGCTCAAAGGGGACACAAGGGATATATTTTCTCCTGTTGTGAAGGGTAAAAGAAAGTCATTCATTATTTCATACATGGAAGCTTTCACAGAAGAGGTATTCCCAGGGGGATAGATTTCAGGATTAATTTTATTCACATGAAACAGTGTAATTAATGCATGATAGAATTATTTCGAGTGAATCTTCTTTCTGCTTCTTTGCCCCCAACATGTCTCAATGTTCAGGCTCCCTACGAGATGCCCCAAGTTGTGTCCTTAGAAGAATGCTCATGTTCAAAGAACAACTCAATGCCTTGGGTTTTAATGGCATAAAAATGTCAATTTTGAGTCTAAAAAGACAATGGTGTGACTTTATTGACTCAAAGAAATGTATGGGTGTATCAAAAAGATAAGGCATGTTAAAAAATTCAAAGGGATGTCATGTCAAATTGGTCTTTTTGGTAATGACCATGAGTTATTTGGGTAAAGAATCAAGGTATTTTATTTTGGGGTTTGAGACAGGATAAGAATGATCGAATCTTGCCATATGTTAAAATCTATAATTCTTGAAGAATTAAAAGAATCCTTAATTCATTTAATATTCGAAGAACTAAAGATTAAAATTTGTTAATTGCTCCACCTTAGAAGTAGCATAAATTCAATCGTTTAAAAGATTAAGCAAACATGAAAGATCAAAGACGTGTTCAAACAAAACAATCCTCTAAGTGCAAATATACGCAATGCCCTCTTCTTCGGCTGTCCATGCCCCTGAATCCATCAGGTTTTAGATCTCGCGCTTCAGCGCTTACAGTTCTCAGAGGAATGTTTGGGGGTTCCTATGTGTAACTGTAAACAGCTTCAACATCGTAGCCCATAGGAGATGTGGACTCTTTTCTCAGATCATCCTGGCAGGCTTAGTCGTACAACCAGCAGATCGGCTCATTCATTGTGATTTCATTTTTTTTCTTTGATGTTACAATCTTGCTTCATGTGGTTAAAACCACTTCATCGAATTCTCCATGAAGAAATTTTATGTTTTGAAATGCTTAAAAATGAAAATATAGATGCAAAATGCAAAAATGCATGAAATGTTCGAGGCATTGATCCAAAAACTGTATGTTATTATAAATAATCTTTATTGGGACAAAAGTTTTTATCTTTTAAGAGATAATAACATATTTAAAGGTACATCCGGACTAAATCCTCTAGACCCGGAACAGGTGACTAGTCATTTGCCTTCATCTTTCACCGATTGAATAAATTATCGAACCGCTCCGGCCTCTCTGGATGAACCGAAAATGTTTGAGTTGTTTTTTGTACTTGTTCCTAGAAGTATCGAATGACTGCATCTCTGGCTTTCATCCTTTGCTGAACTTGTTCTATAACGGAAACATCATTGAAATCCTCCATCAAAGGGATTATCTGAAGTTCATTGAATTTGTCGACAATGGCTTCTAATTCAACTATCGTTTGTCATCTTGTTCTTGTTGTCTTTGAAGGAACTCTCGAGTCAGTAACATTTTTCTCGTCTTGCCCTTGCCATCTTTGTCAACCCATTTTGAAAAGTTGACTTTTGATCTATTTGATTGTGGGCATCATGTCTTCTTGATCGAATGTGACACATAGTTGTCTTGCAAATTGTCCTCATTTTCTTTCTGAGTCTTTTCTGACCATAGTCGGACCCCTGCGTTTTTCACCTCTTGTATTACACCCCTTTGCCCATTAATGCAAATTATTTATGTGTAATAAACTCATTTTTGGTGGATCAACACTCTTTGAATGATGTAAATGAAAAAATGCCAAGAGCAAAATGAAAGGAAAAAAAATTAATGAGATAAGGATAAGAATAAAAAAATGATGAAATTAAGAGTCCTACCCCACATGTTTAATTCCTACCCGGACATGATCTCTATCCGATGCTAATTTCAAACAAATACTAACCGCATATTAGTCTAGTTCGCATGCTTTGAACATAAAATAAAGCAAGAAGTAAAGCAACCTAGGGTTTGGAAATGAGGTTTTAGGGTGGGCTCTAATTCTCTATCGTCTCCTGGGTTAGGTTCTAAAAAATGGTACCGAGTTCTCCTTGCTGGTGCCCCCTTGGGCTTACCAGATCCTTAATCATAAACCCATCACAGGCTTGTGGACTAAGTTAAACTCGAGGGATACATTCCCTTATGCCCATACGAGAATAAATTCACACGAAGACATAAGGTATATGAATCCCGAAGGTTACTTGCTAGGCCCAACCGGTGAATAATTCACCGAAGACGTCACTTTCACCCCACTTAAAACGGGTTCAGAGCTCGGGTTTAGAGCTTTGAACCCGTTTTAATTTGATCGAATAAATAAATTAAAATTTACTATTTTCACATAAAGACAACCAAAAATTAATTATGGCTTGACTCAATTACCTTTCCTCAGTAGAGTCGCCAAGCTGTCCTAACCGTCTTTCGGTTGGGCCTCGAATTGGGCTTCGACTTAAAAATAATTGGGTTAGGAGTCGCCACTGACCACTTTAAAACGAATTTAGGTACGTCGGACATTATCTTACCTGATTAGCGTTTTTACCAGAAATGTGTCAGGTTCGGGAGTCGATTACAGTCAAGGAAGGATTAGCACCCTTGAATCACCCTTTCGGTACCAATTAATTTACCGGTTGTCTTAAATTAAGAAATTGTAATTTAAATTAAAAGGTAAAATACGATCACAATTACTTACTTAGATAGTTTTAAAGGTGTGATCTTAAGAATGTCAAAAAACCATGTTAGATAAAAAGGTAAGAAATAAATAAATTATTAATTAATTAAAATGAAGAAAAAACAAATTAAATAAAAGATAAGATAAGAAAGTAAAGATAAAATAGTAAGTAAAATAATGTAAAAAATAAAAAAAATAAAGAAAAAGAAGAAAAAATATATAAATAAAATAATAATAAAAAGTAAAAATAATATATATATATATTAATAAATAAATAATAAAAATAAAATAGTAAATATATATAATTAATAAACTGATAATAAAAAAACAATATATATATAATCTAAAAAATAAAAATATATACTAAAGTAAAAAGAAAATGCATAAAATGTAAACAATATTACATGACAAAAGAAAAGAAAAATAACAAAACAATTAAATAAATGAGTAACAAGGAAATGTGCGTATAAATAAACTTAAATAAATAAAATTATAATAATTAAAACGTAAATGTAAGATCGAATCAAAGTAAAAATATGTTACCTTTTATTTCCTTTTCGAATCGTTTACAATAGTTTTGCCTTTGTATTTTCTGTGCATTCCTCTGTTTTTGTATGTAAATCGTGTGTTACAAATGAGAAGGTTTACATGTATTTATAAAACTAACTATTTTTAGAATCCTATTAACAATAGAATCCTAATGCAATTAGACTCCTTGCTCGGTTGTTGCACGTTTGTTGGTGTAGTTGTTGCTTTAAAATATATGATGGTGGAAGAGTCCTCTTAGAAGAGAAACTTTGTTAGTTCTATCTTTTAAAAAAATGGGTGTCTACACCATGCTCCAATCCTTATTGCTGACTCTTCTGTCTAAACTAAAACCGACACAGATCAAAGATGCTTATACTCTAAAATTTTTGAGAACGATTCAAGCCGACTGCCAAAGTGGTGCAATGATGCAGATGATGTAAAGCTTCCCTATTGTCAGATTCTAGGGAAGTACCAGATGAACTGCCGGGATTTAATTCTCTGGACACGTACCCGCATATGAATGAACGGTGTCCTTCTAAGCCACCAAAGTACTTCAGGCTACAAAAATGCTAGACAGTGGCCAACCACTACTTTTAGTTCATCTAATGTACTTAGAATCGATGGTACGCAAGATGCCACAAGAAGTTTTGTATCGGTACGGTCGTAAATATGGGGATCAACTAGGAGTTGAGATTTCAGAAATTGATGCAGATTAAACTATGGAAGTCATTTTTTTGTCAAATAAATTACTTTTATGATGGATCTGTAATGTATGTTTGTTTAGTGACATGCTCTTAATTCGAGTATTTGCGGAAAACCAATTGGAACATAATCCAGAATCATTTTCAGTAATGAAGCGAAATAAGTTCATTTGATCTGCAACAGAAATTTTGCAAGTTTATTTGAAGCGACCAGGAGACTAAAATATCAGAGCAGTGTCCTAGGACTAATTTGAACTGGCAATCCTTTAGCTGGGACAGGCATTGGATCCCTGCTGAAACTGTGTCTGAACATGATAAGTTCCATGTGAACCGAGTGATATAATGAATCGAAACAAGGGTTTCAATCCTTGCAAACTCGTATCCTGGACATATCCGAGGCCCCCCTCCGAATGGAATGAAGCAGTAAGGTGGAAGTGAAGCTGGATTTTCGAATCTATTTGGATTGAACTTCGATGGTTCCGGGAAATGGTATCATCCATTTGTGTCATGCCAGTAACCAGAAATCTTGATGCAAACCAGTGACTTATATCAGTGTGACGCATACCAGAGAAAGGATGAATCTGAAATGTTGAAAGAAAACTGAATGGTATGTATGGTTCTACTTACCACCAGTCCTTCGGTATGAGATATTCGCCGAACTCGATATCCTTCACGGCTTTCCGGAAGCCACCGAAGATCGGTGGGAACAGTCTGAGAGTTTCCATGGCAACTTTCCATGTGTATTTCATCTTGGCAAGGTCTTCCCATGTCAGAAGCTCCCATCAAGCTTGCTCTTTGCTATCACTCTTGTTCTGCGACCAGAAATCAACAACATCAGGTCCGTTTTAGCAATACCGAATCATAGACTGATTTTAATCATGTAGAGTTAAGATCGTTTCGATATCACCTGAAGTACAGCTGCATAGACTGCAGGATCGTTAGCGAAAAGTCTCATCAAGAAGGTGAGAAGAACACGAGGTCATATCCAGCAACCATGACGAGCATAACATTGTGAATGATCTCTTTCTCGGTTATCACTTGTTCGTTTTTCTCGTCTCGAATGCTAAGCAGACAAGTGATGAGGTCTTGGCGAGGTGAAGTACCATTCTCTAGATCGACTCTCTTCTCGGCAATGAGATGTTTCAACAATTCCTGGGCCCTTGCACTTGATTTAAGGCTCCGGTTGTAGCGTGTGAAAGGCAGATTAACTGGTATCGACCACATTCCTTCGATCAGTAACGGAACGTCTGCAAGTTTCTCTCTTCTCGCCCTCTTGGACTCCGAATAGGAGAGAACAGATTATGTGAATGTAAGGGTCTTCATCAGTGGCAACCTATCAGACGGGGAAAAACATCACACATGATATGATATTCCCATGTTGGATACAATTTGAAACCATGTTTCAATGTTTATGAGCATACCGTGACATGTTCCTTGCCATGCCAATGCATGTCAAGGTGATTCCTGACTTCCTCGTCCATCTTCCCGATACGCTTCAACGACTCCGGTTTCAAGAATGACACGAGAGCATCACGAACACGCTTATGATCTTCCCCACCAGTTCCAAGATACACCGGTCGCCTAGAATCGCGCTAACCGACTTCACCTGCTGGTTAACGATGCTGCTGCTGTCACTGGCGAATACGAACTTGTTCGCAGCCTGACCGTAGATGAAAACCGCCGGTTTCCCGAACAGGCTCATCTTCGATACCGGACCGTACCTCCTTATCCGCTTCTGGAGCCATTCTTCTGCCGTGTTGGTCCTCATGGCCCTGAGAAGGCCGAGGCTCTGACCTATTAGGGGTAGTCCGAGCGAACCAGGAGGAACCCTTGCCGGCAATCTTTTTCTCAGTGTGAGTGGAAGAAAACAGGGATCAGAAACAGGAGAATTGCGATGAAGATGGCATGGTTGTGTGTGAGAGGAACAATTCCATGGAGAGCAAGCTATTGAGCTTGATTTTGTCGGCTTTTGCAGTGGAATCTTTTCATTAGTGACCTTAATATACCACTACTATGTTTAACAAGATGAGTTTTATATATTCTTCATTGTCTTGAGTATACTTCCCGCCTGTAATTGTGGATGACATGTGTTGGCATGAAAGTAAAATCTTTTTTTTCTTTATTTATCATTTTAAATTTTTTGTTCATTTATTCATTATTGAAAATGACCATTCTTTGTATCTTTTGCGTCATCGATGTATTCATTTAATTATTTAATTATTTTGTAATATTTTATTAATTTAATTTTTTTTAAAACTCACGAAAATATATACAAAACTTTATTGACAATTTTAAGATTTGAGAGTTTCAAGGGTCTATGTTTAAAATCTAAATTGTGAGAAATATTCTTTCAAAAAAACGAACAGATACTTTGAAATTAAACGATCGTCAGAGAAAACTAAAATATTGAATGTTCAAACAATTAAATGGATTTAATTAATTTTGAGTAAATTTCGTGAAAAATCAATCTGAGAAGAAAAAATGAATGAAATGCTAAAATTTTTACACCGACCTGTCATAAATGATAATTGGTGACAGACAACGGTTAATCGACGTAAACAATCGAATGAGTTGATAATTTTTGTAGAGATTAAAATTATATATACTAAAATTTAGTGTTTAAGAATATTTTAAAGTTTAATAACAAATCAGTACTCACCTAAAAGTGACACTATTTAAAATCATAATGATGTTGACCATTTAAAGTAAACCAACTTAAAATTTAATACTATTAAAATATTTTAAAATCTAATGATAAAATTAACACATACCTAAAATTTTATACATCTTATTATGGCATTGAAATTGACATTTAGTAATTTGAAAGAAAAAAAAGTCAAACAAAAAATCAAACAACAGCTGTTTTAGTTACTGTAATATCTATGTAAAGCCAAACAGTTCCTGTTCCAATGTGATTCTCGGAGTGTCTGCTAATTCATACGGTACAAATACACATACAGTGGCATGCTAATGTTTGGAGCTAATTTTCCATTCAAAGGTGACAAATAAATATAATCTCCGAATGGAAGCATATGAGCTTTGATATCGACGGATAAGTTAAAACCGGCCACGGTGACCTGTTCGACGCTGTTATCAGCCTTGGCTGGAATATGATTGCCGCCGTAGCGAATTTGTACAAGTAAAACCCGATCATCAGAGCACTGCAATGAAAGACATAAGAGTTAGTATCTTCCAAATTTTTGAATGAATGCCAACCCTTCTCCCTAAGTCGAAAGGGGGCACCGGGAAAGGGATAGCCGGATAGCGGTTAACAGAGAATTCAGGTGTGAAGATCAGTTTATAGAAGTCTCCTTCCAAGTGCATAAAGCCACACTGAAAATCAGTTTATCTTTGATTATATATTTGTTTCCTGTTAACAAAACCCTACTAAGCCCAGAATTCCCACAAAGCATGAAGATGAAATAGCGAGACACCTGCGCTTGACGCACACTCTGACTCCGTAACTATAGTCCCTCCATATCCCTTGGCTCATGACCCCCAACGATCGAGTAGGGAGTTCAACCACAAACCGACACGAAATGTCTCATAACGAGCTTAGCCTGTCTATCTGCAACTCCTACTATATACGGTCCATCAATCCTTAAAACCGCATGGTGCAAAGGACATCAAGTATATAAGAATCATACCCCTATCCCCTTCCCTCTTCCTCGACTCCGATCATCAATCACTCTACAATTCTCCGCCTAAATAAAAAAACGATGAACTACAACCACTTCAACCATCACATTCCCTCAATGCTGTGACCTCACATTTCCCAAATGGTATGTTAAGACCAATAATGACATATGTCCAGAAATATTACATCACAAAATCTAATAATATTGAATTTTCAGATGATGAAAGCTTCAAAGCTAAATAAAATATCATCTTGTCACAACTTCAGCAATAGAAATAGGACGATACAATCACATTGGATCTACATTGCCTAGCTGGTATTAAATTCCATTAAGTTTACCAATACAAAATTCCATTGCAGAACTAAATCTATGACCCATACCACAAAAAAAGCCAAAACTTTTCAGTCTCCAAATTTATTTATTTCCCAAGTACAAATCATATTGGTAATTAAATGAAATCCCAGATCACATTTGCCACTAAAAAGACTATACACCAAAAGAAGAAGACAGGTGTGAAAAGAAAGTTGAGATTTTTGAAAATTTTACCAGTCTCAAGAACCAAAGCAAAACCAGAGTTTTTTTTCCCTTTCAAAAGCCTTAAGGCTCAAATATCCAGCTAGAATGAGAATCAATCCGGTGGCGACACCCCCACCGACTGATGCTACGCTTCCTTTCTTCAAATACCCAATAACTCCTCCAGCCACGATAATCAATCAATAAGGGATAGAGAAGCAAAAATCATGCATTTTGGGAAGTTTTCTTTTTGGGTGTTTGTTTCTTGTGAAAATTTAAGAGTAAACTTGAGTTTAACAGATCAAAGGGGAAAATAAATTGGAAATCAGAAACGGGGTTTTGGCTGAAGGCTGTTTTCTCACAATGGTGGCTTTTTTCAGGTTTGTGGAATTTTCAGTTGGTCAAAGGCTCCAATGTTGTAATTATATCGTTTAAGCCATTTTTTTTAATAAAAATCTTGTTTTTACCTTGAATTTTCTGATTTTCCGGTATTTGTATTTGAAATTTCATGCAAAAACGGTTGTTAATTAGTTGATTTTTTTATTTGGTGATATTTATTCTAAAAATTTAATCATTTGATAATAAATGTTTAAATTATCGCCATTCAATCTTATCAATTTTAATATCAATTTTTTTTAATTAGTCGATGTTTTTTATTGTTCTTTTATTTATTTTTCTTTTTTATTTTCAATACTTATGATTATAAAATGTTTTCATATTCTTTTATGGTACGTTGTCTTCTGTCTTCCGACATATTTTTCAGACGTTCATTGTTTTCACTTATTCTTTTTAAGGATTGATTCGATATCATCACATCTGATAAAATGGTGTTTATATGGTATATTGTTGATTTTTTCTGTTTCGGACCCTCACATTGGATTTGAATACTTGTTATGTGTAAGTAGTTAGTTTTTTACGTCACTCGAATTTGATTTGCAGTTTATCGGTAGACCTTCAATAGCTTTATTCCCTTTTGTAATTCGTTTAACGATGCGATCAGATCTGTTTGTATCTATCTTTGTTCAAGTTTTTTTTGTTAGATTTTAATCTTTTCTTATATGGTCATTATGTAATCTTAAGTTCCTAGGACTTTTTCAACTATTATAGAAAATTGTATGTTTAATTTATGATTATAATTGTAAATTTTCTTTATAATTGAGATATTTTTTGTTTTAAGTAAAATAATAACTTTATTAAAAATATCCTGCCATGTGCTCGGATTCAAAAACAATTTCTACACGTTATGTGATTTAAAGTCAAAACTAACGGATTGGTTCAAGTGGTAAGCAACTTGATATCATTTAAGTAAAGTTTCGAATTCGAGTTTTTATGTAGGTAGAAAATCCCTGCTTAAAGACTTACCTACCAAAATTAGGTGTACAATACGAATTGGTCTAGATTAACCAAGACAAAACTTTAAAACGAAGATAAAAAAGACGAAAATATGAGTATAATCTGTTTAACAGACATCATATTTGCTACTTATTTTGACCATTTAATTTTTAAAACTTTTAATTTTCAGTCATTCATCGATAAATAGATAAGTGATGATGACTAGTACTTTGTTTTACTTGGTATAATTATATATCTAGTTCTCTATATCTATATATTATATTAATTCTAATTTCAAATAAATTAATAAGTTTAATTATTTATAATTACAAATTAAATTAATTTAGTCCTAATCATAAAAATACTTATCTGTTTTAAATAATTTGATAAATTAATTTATCTTCTTTAATTTTTAAAGATTTGATCATCATAATTTATAAAGATTTTAAAATCTTAATATTGAGATTAATTATTTAATTGAAATAAAATTAGGATTAAATTGACATAACGTATAAATATTAAGGATTAAATGTGTAATCATAACAATTTTATTAATGGTAGCATCCGTTAAATGTTAATTGAAATATTTAAATAGTAAGATAGTCTAATTGACAAAATTGAAACGTTGATAGTGAAAGAGAAAAGATACAATAGTTAAGTGACCATACCAGTAGTTTACCCAAAGAAAAGGATATATTATATTTAAGGATAAATATATTATACATCACCCATCTATCTCTCACTCTTATTTGGTTACTAAATTTAAAAACATTTAATTTATTCACTCCACTTTTCAAATTGCTGATGCTCTAGTCATTAGGTCATTAATTAATTAAATGTGTTATAATGGAAAACAACGTCAAAATGATGTAGTATTGAATTTATACATGAAATTAAATTTAGACTAAAGTAATCTCGATTTGATCTAAATAAAATGTTATTTTTCTTTTTATTCATTTTTTTCTTTTTTTCCCCTCTCTTTAATCTGAACATATTCAGATTCAAGCCATCATGTGGTCATCTTTCTGACCATCACAACCACATTCATGAGAGTCCAACGACTCTCAAAATTTCACATTAAATGTGTCTCATCATTCTAAACGTGAATCTAATTTTCATTTGATCGAAAACACACAAAACCTCATAAACTTACCATTGATATCATTGTCGTCGTACGCAACCATGCTCCTTCAATCATCATTTGTACTGATACATATACTAAATGAATGTTCCTTTTCTCCCTTTTTTTAATATTTAGTTCAATTTTTCATAAAATCAAACTAAAAGTCACAAGAACACAAATTAAAGTCCGAACCAAATAATTTTGATATGTATTCATTTCATTATTAAATCATTATATGATTGAGATATGTTATTATTCACTATCTATATTACTTCTTACTGCTGAGATCTTCGATCATAGCCCCGTATTTACTAAAACTTAAGAACTCGATAATATTTCCATGTTTTTTACTTGTTATTTTCATTCTTATTCTTATATTGGATGTATATGATTGTTGTGTTTTAATTTTTAGAGTAATAATCGTTGTGGAAAGACTTGATAATTGGAGAAAAAATTGCGTTCAAATATGAGAATAGAAATATTCAAAACAATGAAGGTGTACGTTCGAGTTGAACGACGGTTGTGTTAAGTTGGTGATTGAATCTATTCTAACTGAGTGGTGAGTGTAACAACCCGATTTTCAAAATAATATTTAATTGAAATTGGAGGTAAATTGTGAAAATGGGTGAAATTAAGTGACTAAAGTATAATTTATGAAAACTTGTATGTCATTTTCAAAGTAAAGGAAATTCAGGGACCAAGCCCTGAATTTCTTCTAAAAGTGTCGGCAAGTTTGTTATAACTAACGTGTTTTCTGATTTCAATCAGAAAACACAAAAGCTTTTCTTCAATTTTCTTCCTCTCACACCTCCATTTTCAAGTCCGATCCAAACGCCGTCCGAATTCCGATCGTTGTTTTGAAACCACCGTTGTGTTCATCATCGAGCGAGGAACAAACCCTTCAAATTAATTGAAGCGAAACGCGGCCAAACATCGGGAATTTCCAGTCAAAGTAGCGACGGTTTTGTTAGCTCTATCGCCGAGGAAATCTTAAATTCACCGCTGATCGTTGCTCCGTTTACGACACCTCCCGCACCATCGTGTTCCTTGTGCCGTTCCGAGTTCACCGGTGTCAACCTTGTCCACCGTAGACGGCGGCGCGTGAGGAGGTGGTGCAGTCAAAGATTCGGCGGATTTGAAATCGAGTACTCCGCCGTTCAAAAATTTGAACCGATCGTTGTAAGTATCTTGAAATCGCTCAAAATAATTTTTAGAAATTTTTCCGGGATTTTTAGGGCCCCGGAGGACGCCTCACGCGCCACACGCGCCGCCGAAGGGCGAGTGGCTGCTGGAAACCGGTTTAACCGGTTTTCAACCGGTTCTGACCGGATTGACCGGTTTCAACCAGTTCGAACCGGTTTGACCGGTCTGAACCGGTTTAACCGGTCTGAACCGGGTTGACTGGTCTGACCCGACCCGACCGTTGACCCGACCCGACCCGACCGTTGACCCGACCCGACCCGACCGTTGACCGTTGACCGTTGACTTTCTTTGACCAAAACTTAAAATGGCTTTGACCGAGCATTAAACGACCGTTAATCTTTTCCGAGTATACCTAACCTGATAGTTTTTGACGTGCCGAATCTGTTTCCGTGGTCCGTTTTGTCAAATTCAAATCTGAAGGTCTCCAAATCTACGGTCAAAGTGGTTGACTTTGACTTTGACCAAGAATTTGAATTTTCGAAAAGTCATACTTTATGTTTTTCGATGCCTTGATTCCGATTCCGCAATTCGTTTGGCCAAATTCAGACTCGAAATACCTCAAATTGATAGTCAAACTCGAAAAATGCGTATATACTTAAGAAGTTTAGCTTTGAACAATTAAATAGGATTTGAGACTGATAAATATTATTGTTTGAAGGTACAAGAGACTCTCCGGATCGTTTGACAGCTCGACCCAGCTCTTCTAGATCAGTTAAACCACGTGTGCCAGTATTCACCCGTTCGAAAACTGTAGCAGAGCGTGGTGAAACCAACAATCAGTAGATTTGTTATTTGAATCTATTGTCGAGGTGTGTTCCCTACTTATTATTGAACTGTTTTATTGGTTTTAATATGTGGTACACCGAATTCATTGGTTATTGTTTTATGGATGCACCAATTTAATGTGACAATTTATGGAATATGGCTGCTATCTAATTTTTGTTTTGAAATGGTATATGATTACCATGTTTTGGATTTATGGAATTTATGTCACGGTGCAATTGAATTTTGGAATTGAATTACGATGGAATAGCTCTGATCAAGCTAACTGGGCCTAATGTGACTCTTGAGGGCCCCAAGATGTTTCATTAGGTCGGCTTTCCTTTGTTGTGTGCTTAGGGTAAGCTATATGGACTTATTGACTTGGGCTTAAGGATACAAGCTTCAGAGCCTATCATTAAGTCGGCTTTCTTTTTGCTATGTGCATAAAGTAAGCTATATGGAAAATAATTTTTGGCAACTACTGATGGTGTACCAGAAAAGGGTTTAAACTATGATTTTCAAAAAGTTAAACTCTTTTACGAATTTGTTAGATTACTGGACTATGATTTGTACCTATTGTGATTTTATGGAAATGTTGGGACACACTGAGCCTAGCTCACCTTTTGAAAATGTTTTCCCCTTTCAGATACTGTTGGTTATATACCTTGGTTCGAGCACTTGGAGGATCAACATATCTCTTGAAGTAAATCAGATTGTAATGTTTTGATCTGGCAAGTTGACTTTATTTTGGTGACATGAACCTTATTTTAAAAATATCGGATTTTATAATGATAACTCTTTTGCTAATACTGCTCGGTTTATTGTGATTTTGAATTTGAAGACATGTTTTAAATTAAATTATTATTTATTTGTACTATATTTACGAGTTGGATTTTGATAGTATAATTTGTTTTATAATTTCATGTTATTTATAATGTGATTTTATATTGATGGAATAACGGTTGCGAAAAATGTCTTTAATAATCATAATGTGATCCACTAGACTTAGTCGAAACTCATAGGCCGGGTCTAGGGGGGTTACATTTATTGGTATCAGAGCTTTTGGTTTTTAACCCTCGGACTGTGTATGAGTCCACATTGAAAATACGGTTTTGAAATATTTTACAAAACGAGTTACTAAGGCCATGTCACAAAGTTATTAAGATTTTAACTATGTTTGAGACTCCAAGTGCTTATCTAACCCTAAGTTTTATCTTCTGTAGTAAATTTGAGATCCATCAAAATGAGTGCTAGACGTAGTCGTCGAACTAGCCGTGGACGAGGTCGAGTGGCTAGATTCGCAGATCCGATCGATGAGATACGGGTAGATCCCCCACCTCCGATAGATGATCATGCTCCTACGACCCCAACGGATCTGCCTCCTGCCGCTGGTATTGGCATGACTACACCGATAATAGGAGCGACCGATATTGAGTCAGAGTCTACCGGAGTTGCTTTGGATGAGAATTTTGGTAGACAATTTCTGCAGTTAATACAGGGAGCAGTCAGAGCTACTGGTGTTGTATCTGAGGTTCCTATTTCGCAGACTTTGATTGCCAATGGAGTTAGAACTTTTGGGGGACAGATAGGTGGAGCTCCTACTGAAGCTGAGGATTGGCTCCAGGATACAGAGAGACGCATGGATCAGTTGGGTTTGGACTCAACTAAGAGATATCAGGGTGCTGTGGCGATGTTAGATGGCAATGCCTACACTTGGTGGGAGTCAGTGACCAGTAGTGTTCCTACCGATCGTTTGACCTGGAATTTCTTTAAGGATCGCTTTCGGAGCCGTTTTCTGGGAGAGCACTACTTAGCTCAGAGACGAAAACAATTTCAAGACCTGGTTCAGGGAGACATGACTGTTTCTGAATATGAGATCGAGTTCCTGAAGTTGCTGAAGTATGGATTCAGTATGGTACCTATGGAGAGAGATCGATGTCATAAATTTGCCCTTGGACTCAGATGCGAGCTGCGTAGGCAAGTTGTAACCTATCAGGATGAGATATTTGATGTGCTGGTGGGCAGAGCCAAAGATGCGGAAGAGGTGGAGGTTTTAGCTTCTGGTAGAGAGCGTGTTGATCAAGATCGATCTAAGAAATTTTCAGGCCCGATGGAGTCATCATCACAGTCCGGGAAGAGGACTCGTACTTCAGCCCCTCAGAGAAACAATACATGTTTCAGGCCTGCAGCATCCTCACCTTTAGCTGTCAGTCGAGGCGGTTCCTCGTCGTATTATAATGGGCCCTTTTGTGAGTATTGTGGTAAACAGCACTCAGGAGAGTGTCGTAAGAAGATGGGTCTTTGCTATCAGTGTGGATCTAGTGGTCATTATCGGAGGGATTGTCCTCAGTTAGTTTCGTTTGAGCAGACCACTACCCAAACTCCTGTGCATTCGCAGACTACAGTACAGACCCCAATTAGAGATCGTAGTCAAGGAAAGACTCGAGGATCAGTGTCCAGGACAGACAGTAGAGCCCGACCTCAGCAAAATAGAGGGCCAACAGCTTCTGAGGCTAGACAGCCAGCTTTAGTTTATGCAACTAGACGTCGTGATGACAGAGATGAGCCTGAGGTTATTGCAGGTACATTTACTATTTATTCTACCCCATACTTTGCATTATTGGACAAATGGCTCCACTCACTCCTATGTATCGAGCTCAGTATCTCGAAACCTTCAGATTCCGATCGAGAACACTGAAAATACTGTTACAGTTACAAGTCCAGTTGGACAAGCGGTATTAGTGAATAAAGTATTTCGGCGTTGTCCTCTCGAGGTTCAGGGAGAAATTTTTCTCGCTGATCTTATGGAACTTCCTTTATGGGAGTTCGATCTAATTCTTGGAATGGATTGGTTGAATAAACACAAGGTAAAGTTGGATTGCGAATACAAGCGGGCTACTCTGAAGACTTCAGATGGTCGGACTGTTGTGTTAATTGGTGAACGGCGTGGTTATCTCTCCAATATAGTTTCAGCGATGGAAATTGATCATATGATCCGGAAGGGATATGAGACCTTCATTGCTTGTATTTTGAACACCAAAGGTGCATTGTCCACGATCGAGGAGATTCGTACAGTTAGCGAGTTTCCTGATGTTTTTCCGGAGGAGTTGCATGGGTTACCTCCTGATAGAGAGGTAGAGTTCGAGATTGAGACTTATCCAGGATCTTCACCTATTTCTATGGCACCTTATCGTATGGCTCCAAAGGAACTTAAGGAGTTGAAAGTCCAATTACAAGAATTATTCGATCGAGGATTTATCCGACATAGTACTTCACCATGGGGAGCTCCAGTTCTATTCGTGAAAAAGAAGGATGGGTCGCTAAGATTATGTATTGACTATCGTAAATTGAACAAGATGACGGTCAAAAATAAATACCCATTACCCAGGATTGATGACTTATTTGATCAATTGCGAGGAGCTACTGTATTCTCTAAGATTGATCTTCGTTCGGGGTATTATCAATTGAAAGTTAAAGGATCTGATGTTGCAAAAACGGACATTCGCACTAGATATGGTCATTATGAATTTTTAGTGATGCCTTTTGGTTTGACGAACGCTCCTGCAGCTTTTATGGATTTGATGAATCGGGTATTCCGACCATATTTGGATCAATTTGTGGTGGTCTTCATTGGCGATATTCTGATCTATTCTCGTACTGAGGCAGAGCATGACGAGCATTTGAAGATCGTTCTGCGGACTTTGAGAGAGCATCGTCTATATGCCAAACTAAGCAAGTGTGAGTTTTGGCTTCAAGAAGTGTCATTTCTGGGGCATATTATTTCTGCGTGAGGTGTTCAGGTTGATCCCAGCAAGATAGAGGCTATTATAAATTGGAAACGACCTAAGAACGTATCTGAAATCCGCAGTTTCTTGGGCTTGGCTGGTTATTATCGACGTTTTGTTGAGGGCTTCTCGATCATTGCTTCTCCTTTGACAAAGTTGTTAAGGAAGAATGTGTTGTTTGACTGGGGCGAGGCACAACAGGAGAGCTTTGAGAAATTAAAGGCGGTTTTGACTCAAGCACCGGTGTTGATTCAACCAGAGTCCGGGAAGGATTTTACAGTGTATAGTGATGCTTCACATTCAGGACTTGGTTGGTGTTTTAATGCAGGAAAGTAAGGTGGTGGCTTATGCATCCCGTCAGCTGCGACCGCATGAGAGTAACTATCCTACTCATGATTTAGAGTTGGCAGCAGTAATTTTTGCCTTGAAGACTTGGAGACACTATCTTTATGGAGAGAAGTGTTACATTTTCACAGATCATAAGAGCTTAAAGTATCTTCTGACCCAGAAGGAACTTAATTTGAGACAGCGTCGCTGGTTAGAGCTCCTAAAGGATTATGATTGCGTGATTGATTACCACCCTGGTAAAGCTAACATTGTAGCAGATGCTTTGAGTCGAAAGACGGTATCAGAGTTGAGGTCTTTAATGGCCAAGATGAATTTATATGACGATGGCACTTTGTTAGCAGAATTGCAAGTTAAGCCGACCTTGGTTGATGAGATCAAAGCTAAGCAGCCCCTTGATAGCTCCTTGCTTTCCATCTTTTGAGCAAGTAGAGCAGGGGACAAACACAGATTACGCAATTAATCAGGATGAAGTTTTATGCTTTAAAGGTAGATATTGTGTGCCTGATGATGCTGAGTTGAGGCAGACTATCCTTACTGAGGCTCATAGTAGTCCATATGCTATGCACCCCGGAGGAGATAAGATGTACCGGAATTTGAGAGAGAGGTATTATTGGATTGGTATTAAGAAAGACATATCTGACTTTGTGGCTAGGTGTTTGATTTGTCAGCAAGTTTAGGCAGAACATCAACATCCATCAGGTTTGTTACAGTCTATCAAGATTCCTGAATGGAAATGGGAGCGTATTACTATGGATTTTGTTACTGGCTTGCCGATGACTCCTTCGAAAAAAGATTCAGTTTGGGTGATTGTTGACAGACTTACAAAGTCATCTCACTTCATTCCTGTGCGAGTAAATTATACTTTGGATAAGCTGGCAAGATTGTATATTTCAGAGATTGTCAGATTGCATGTTGTTCCATTGTCTATTATTTCTGATCGAGATCCGAGATTTACTTCGAGATTTTGGAAGGCGTTACATACGGCTTTGGGAACAAGATTGGATTATAGTACATCCTTTCATCCACAAACTGATGGTCAATCTGAGAGAGTAATTCAGATTCTGGAGGATATGTTGCGGGGTTGCGTAATCGATTTTCATGGTAGTTGGGAGAACTTTTTGCTGTTGGCTGAATTTGCTTACAATAACAGTTATCAGACCAGCATTCGTATGGCACCCTATGAAGCGCTCTATGGGCGTAAATGTCACACTCCGATCTGTTGGACTGAGTTACGTGATAGGAAAACGTTGGGACCTGAGTTAGTGCGAGAGACGGAGGACACAGTCAGATTAATCCGTGACCGGCTGAAAGAGGCATTTGATAGGCAGAAATCTTATGCAGATCAAAGAAGGAAGGATATACAGTTTGAAGTGGGAGATCGGGTCTTTTTGAAAGTTT
This sequence comes from Hibiscus syriacus, assembly GCF_006381635.1. Lineage (NCBI taxonomy): Eukaryota > Viridiplantae > Streptophyta > Magnoliopsida > Malvales > Malvaceae > Hibiscus > Hibiscus syriacus. The sequence continues at coordinate 55,028 of NW_024061805.1, read as the reverse complement.
CACCCTGGAAGAAAGTATTGAGATTCGGGCGTAAGGGTAAATTGAGTCCAAGATTTATTGGACCATTTCGTATCTTGAAGAGGGTAGGACCTGTTGCATATCAGCTTGAGTTGCCTTCTGAGCTAAGTCGTATTCATGATGTCTTTCATGTATCAATGTTGAGGAGATACCGTCCAGATCCAGGTCACATTATTCAGGTTGAAGAAGTAGAGTTGAGACCTGATTTGTCATATGAAGAGGAGCCCATTCAGATCTTGGAGAGAGATGAACGAGTTCTTCGGAATAGACGAATTCCAATGGTCAAAGTTCAGTGGAGTAATTGAGGCCCCTCAGAAGCTACTTGGGAGACATTGGAGTCAATGGAGGCTCAGTTTCCTCAACTATTCTCATAAGGTAAATTTCGAGGACGAAATTTCTTGTAGAGGGGGAGAATTGTAACAACCCGATTTTCAAAATAATATTTAATTGAAATTGGAGGTAAATTGTGAAAATGGGTGAAATTAAGTGACTAAAGTATAATTTATGAAAACTTGTATGCCATTTTCAAAGTAAAGGAAATTCAGGGACCAAGCCCTGAATTTCTCCTAAAAGTGTCGGCAAGTTTGTTATAACTAACGTGTTTTCTGATTTCAATCAGAAAACACAAAAGCTTTTCTTCAATTTTCTTCCTCTCACACCTCCATTTTCAAGTCCGATCCAAACGCCGTCCGAATTCCGATCGTTGTTTTGAAACCATCGTTGTGTTCATCATCGAGCGAGGAACAAACCCTTCAAATTAATTGAAGCGAAACGCGGCCAAACGTCGGGAATTTCTAGTCAAAGTAGCGACGGTTTTGTTAGCTCTATCGCCGAGGAAATCTTAAATTCACCGCTGATCGTTGCTCCGTTTACGACACCTCCCGCACCATCGTGTTCCTTGTGCCGTTTCGAGTTCACCGGTGTCAACCTTGTCCACCGTAGACGGCGGCGCGTGAGGAGGTGGTGTAGTCAAAGATTCGGTCGATTTGAAATCGAGTTCTCCGCCGTTCAAAAATTTGAACCGATCGTTGTAAGTATCTTGAAATCGCTCAAAATAATTTTTAGAAATTTTTCCGGGATTTTTAGGGCCCCGGAGGACGCCTCACGCGCCACACACGCCGCCGTAGGGCGAGTGGCTGCTGGAAACCGGTTTAACCGGTTCTGATCGGTTTGACCGGTTTCAACCGGTTCGAACCGGTTTGACCGGTCTGAACCGGTTTAACCGGTCTGAACCGGGTTGACCGGTCTGACCCGACCCGACCGTTGACCCGACCCGACCGTTGACACGACCCGACCGTTGACCGTTGACTTTCTTTGACCAAAACTTAAAATGGCTTTGACCGAGCATTAAACGACCGTTAATCTTTTCCGAGTAAACATATCCTGATATTTTTCGACGTGCCGAATCTGTTTCCGTGGTCCGTTTTGTCAAATTCGAATCCGAAGGTCTCCAAATCTACGGTCAAAGTGGTTGACTTTGACTTTGACCAAGAATTTGAATTTTTGAAAAGTCATACTTTATGTTTTTCGACGCATTGATTCCGATTCCGCAATTCGTTTGGCCAAATTCAGACTCGAAATACCTCAAATTGATAGTCAAACCCGAAAAATGCGTATATACTTAAGAAGTTTAGCTTTGAACAATTAAATAGGATTTGAGACTGATAAATATTATTGTTTGAAGGTACAAGAGACTCTCCGGATCGTTTGACAGCTCGACCCAGCTCTTCTAGATCAGTTAAACCACGTGTGCTAGTATTCACCCGTTCGAAAACTGTAGCAGAGCGTGGTGAAACCAACAATCAGTAGATTTGTTATTTGAATCTATTGTCGAGGTGTGTTCCCTACTTATTATTGAACTGTTTTATTGGTTTTAATATGTGGTACACCGAATTCATTGGTTATTGTTTTATGGATGCACCAATTTAATGTGACAATTTATGGAATATGGCTGCTATCTAATTTTTGTTTTGAAATGGTATATGATTACCATGTTTTGGATTTATGGAATTTATGTCACGGTGCAATTGAATTTTGGAATTGAATTACGATGGAATAGCTCTGATCAAGCTAACTGGGCCTAATGTGACTCTTGAGGGCCCCAAGATGTTTCATTAGGTCGGCTTTCCTTTGCTGTGTGCTTAGGGTAAGCTATATGGACTTATTGACTTGGGCTTAAGGATACAAGCTTCAGAGCCTATCCTTAAGTCGACTTTCTTTTTTCTATGTGCATAAAGTAAGCTATATGGAAAATAATTTTTGGCAACTAATGATGGTGTACCAGAAAAGGGTTTAAACTATGATTTTCAAAAAGTTAAACTCTTTTACGAATTTGTTAGATTACTGGACTATGATTTGTACCTATTGTGATTTTATGGAAATGTTGGGACACACTGAACCTAGCTCACCTTTTGAAAATGTTTTCCCCTTTCAGATACTGTTGGTTAGATACCTTGGTTCGAGCACTTGGAGGATCAACATATCTCTTGAAGTAAATCAGATTGTAATGTTTTGATCTGGCAAGTTGACTTTATTTTGGTGACATGGACCTTATTTTAAAAATATCGGATTTTATAATGATAACTCTTTTGCTAATACTGCTCGGTTTATTGTGATTTTGAATTTGAAGACATGTTTTAAATTAAATTATTATTTATTTGTACTATATTTACGAGTTGGATTTTGATAGTATAATTTGTTTATAATTTCATGTTATTTATAATGTGATTTTATATTGATGGAATAACGGTTGCGAAAAATGTCTTTAATAATCATAATGTGATCCACTAGACTTAGTCGAAACGCATAGGCCGGGTCTAGGGGGTTACAGTGAGTGAAAAAATATAGAGTATTTTTTATGCTTACACGACAGTTTAATAATTAATAAAAATGCCAGGTCACCACAATATTGGAGAAGAATGGTGGAGTGACAAAAAAGATTTAATGTCCAAAGTTGAGTGAGTAAGTTAAAAGATTTAGATTTTAATGAGTCAAATAAGAATGATAAGATAATTGAATGACGAATAGTGTAGTTTACCCTATATGAAAGCCATAAAGAAATGAATAAATAATCCCCTTAGGGTTTCACTTGGTGTATATCTTTGAGATCTTGCGAAATCTTTTCTCCTCGCCTATCAAATATGATGCAGCAACCACCACCAGGAGGTTTAGGTCCGCCGCCTTCCATGACAAACGATCCGTCTCAAACCCAGCAGTACCAGCAACAACCGCAGTCGCAGCCGTGGATGATGATGCCTCAACAACAGCAGCCCGGTCAGCCGGTTGCTCCACCTGCGGGTTGGAATCCGCAACCGGTTCCTCCGCCCTCTCAGATGCAACAGTACACCGACGGTTCCCCAGCTACCGGATCCGGCGAAATTCGGTCTCTCTGGATCGGTGATCTTCAGCCATGGATGGATGAGAATTACCTCATCAGCATCTTCGCTCAAACAGGAGAGGTAATTAGATTAGAAAAAAATATTATTACTTTTTATGTTGAGAATCATGATTAAAAGGGGAAAAATATATTGTAGTCTAATAATATCTCCGGCAGAGTTGATATCGTTCTTTTTTCATAATTAAAAAAGTATTATCACTTTCTGTATGTAAATGAATTTATGTTTCTTTTGCTTTTAAGGTAATAATTACTGTCAATTAAACAACGTTTAATCTTTTGGATTGTTTTAGGTGGTTTCAACTAAGGTGATTAGGAATAAGCAAACGAGTCTGCCAGAGGGATACGGGTTTATCGAGTTCGTGTCTCATGCAGCAGCTGAGAGGGTTTTGCAGTCGTATAATGGGTTGCCAATGCCAAGTGCTGAGCAGAATTTTAGGATGAACTGGGCTGCACTAGGATATGGAGATAAGAGGCAAGAAGAGGGTCCTGAATACACAATCTTCGTTGGGGATTTAGCTGCAGATGTTTCTGATTACATGTTACAAGAGACTTTTAAGTCTGTTTACCCATCTGTTAAGGGTGCCAAAGTGGTTACTGATAGGACTACGGGCCGGTCTAAAGGTTATGGCTTTGTGAAGTTTGGTGATGAAAGTGAGCAGATTCGTGCCATGACTGAAATGAATGGGATGTATTGTTCTACCAGGGCAATGCGCATTGGACCGGCTGCTAGTAAGAAGCCTTTCACTGATCAGCAGTATCCGAAAGGTAGACTCTTGTGGTTTAAGTTATACTTTATCTTGGTTTCCTTATGAAGTTTGCTTGGTTGAGTATAGTATTTATTTTCCATGCTTTGCGCCCAAGTACTTTGACTTGACAAGTTGAATGCTAGTTGGTGATTGTGTTCTTCTTTATTGGTTTTAATTTTCTGAGGTGGATCTGTTACAGTCTTCTTAAAATTCAAATTCTTTCAGTTACGACCTGAAGATTGGCGGAATTTATACAAAGTCATTTCCTTCCAGTCTGCCTTTGTAAACCTGTCACTTTTAATTATATTAAAAGTTAAAACATGCAAAAACTTATATAAAACTCATGTTTTCTTAAAGCAGGACATCAAGAGGCTCTCATTTTGAGGGGCCTGGAACTGATACAGCTGAAATGATTCCACTTTAATCCGTGGCCTCATTTTAGGTCAGTTACTTTGTTTATGTCGGATGCTTCATTTTTCTCGTGGCAATATTTGAGCTACGTTTGGAAATTTCTTTTCCAGTTCCATTTTAAGTATTCCAATCAATTTCAATTTGTTCCTTTTTTCCAACATGTTTCCTTTAAATCTTTATTTACTTTACAAGTCCAGAAATTTTGTTTTTAGTCGTTCTGGATCAGTTCCCTTTCAGTACTTGCATGCATTTACGCACTCCATTTTTTGTCCTTTAGATTCAAGCTTCAACACTAAAAAGTAGGTGAAGCAGCTATGGTGAAATTTATATGCATGTTTTACACCATTCTGTTAATGAACCTTGGTTCTATTTTCGTTCTATCGCTTTTGAAATCTTTTCTTCTTTTTAAAATATAATATCTGCGTATTCTTGATTCTATGATCCGTTGCACATGAGGAAAAACTGAGTCCGGAAAGACACCTGGAACTTGTAGCTAAAAGCATTTCCAGTTGAAGAATTCAAGTTTAGCTTCAATGGAAGTAGATCACTTGGCCTTCTTTATTGTTGTAGCGAAAATAATGAATATCTGGTTGCAGATGAATATAACCTTATTTATCTTGCATTTTGAAGACTTTTCTTTTTCTACTTTTCATTTGAGGTTGCAAGTCGCTTCATGTTAAAAAGAATTTCCTTAGTTTTCCAAAAAACATGTGCTTTGTCTTGTCTGAGAATTTATGCTATCACTCAAAATTCATAATTTGTTTAGAAGGTAGGTTCTTTCTACTCGTAAGTAATATTTGAAGTTGAACATGTGAATTATTCAATTGAAGGATCAGCAACTCCCTCTGTCCTCTTCCCCTTCCCCTTCCAAAAAAATTGTGAATGAAAAAAAGAAGGAAATATTTCATGTCAAGTGAGGACAAAAAGATGAGATACCCTTTTCATCCTATTCAAGGTGTTAGTGTTCTGAAAGAACCCTTACTGATTCCCTTAGTTTAGTGTAATCAGTAATGAATGGTTTCTTGGAGTTATTTAATCTGATACTGCTGACTTTGCCTGGTAGAGGGAAGCCTCGATTTAACCCAAAAGATTCTTATGATTGCTTTTGTTTCAGTGATATATAGATGGTGATTGTACACTTTTGTTCTTTCCATGCCATGGAAGAAATTATTTTTAGCTGCTTATTTTGAATTGTGTTGTTATATTTGTGTATGTGAGGTTAATGCTTTGTTTTTTTTTAAACAATTTTCAATTCGAGTTTAGAGATGTAAGAATGCTATAGCTGGAAATTTATTAGGTGTTTGTGAATAGGTTTGTAGCTTTCATTGTTACATGGAAATATTTACTTTTAGAAGATGTACTGTATTAGTTTCAAATATTTTGTAACAAAATGAAAACCTTAATATCAGGGATAGCACACGTGTGGCTTTTCCTGTTGTTTTTATCTCTTATTATCATCTATTCCTACAGTAGTTTACATGTATTTGTAATTTGCAGCTTCTTACCAGAATACCCAAGGAAATCCTGGCGAGAGTGATCCGAATAATACCACAGTGGGTAGCTTTGTCTTTTGTATTAACATACTTAATTTCATGGTATGGCCAACTGACCCTCATACAAGCTTAAATGCAGATATTTGTCGGTGGCTTGGATCCCAGTGTTTCCGAAGACCAACTAAAACAAATATTTAGCCAGCTTGGTGAGGTAGTTCATGTAAAAATTCCTGCTAACAAGCATTGTGGTTTCGTTCAGTATGCTAACAGGTAACATTTTTCATGTTTCTTTTGGCACATGAAAAATTATTGCATCGTATTAACACATTCTGCAATTTAATGCACTTCAGGACCAGCGCTGAACAAGCATTATCGGTTTTGAACGGTACTGTTTTAGGAGGAAGAAATGTTAGGCTTTCATGGGGACGTAGTCCCTCAAGCAAACAGGTATTGTTTTTAAAGGCATTGTATTCTGTATTTAGACATACATTTCTGTAAAAACTAAGAGGGATTGTATTGGAATTTCAGGCCCAAACTGATCAGGCTCAATGGAACAGTGGATACTATGGATATCCTCAAGGATATGAAGCATATGGATATGCACCTCCTCCCCAAGATCCTAACATGTACTACGGCGGCTATCCCGGATATGGCAATTACCAGCAGCCAGGGGCTTACCAACAACCACCACAGGTAAAAGTAATTCTAAAGCAAAAGTATTTGCAAGCTTGCCGAATTTCATCTTTAACTCTGTTACTTATGGCTGCTCTCTTGTTTGACGATGCATGTGTTCATGCTGAATGTTTTCTTTTGTATTCTGCAGTAAGCTGCGGCCGCTGTACTGCTGCTCGAAACTCGGTTTAGGTGTTGGATTGATCCTAGACATGTTTCATTGATTGCTGTACAATTTGTGGGTTTGGGTTCCGGAGAGGTTCCATGTTTCTTCATCATCCGTTTTCATGGCTTCACTTTTCCCGGCTTCTTTTGTTTAGCGCCCCCCTTAACTTTTGAATCAGACTCTTGCTTTTCAATGGCTATCAACTTCTGATTAAGCTCGTATTATTTGTCGATTTACTTTAGCTACTCGGTATAACATTGGTACATGTGTCGATTTCGTATTCAGTGAACCGTTTCAAGTTTATCGTATTTTAAAATATTTTTTTATAAATATTATTCATTGAATTACTACTTTTGGCATAATTAGGACAATTTAAACGTTATGTATAATTTTAAAAAATTAAAACAAATCAAAACCAAAACTGATAGTTTAATTACTAAACACTTAATTTACCCAAAGAAAAAATAGAAACAAGATTTTGATTGGGCTTTGCAATAGCATATATGATAAGGAAACTTAAATAAATCCCAGCCTTAGCCTAGCTCCTATTTCACATGGGTACTGGCAGGTTAGCCCATTCCCAACCAAACCTTAGCCATGGCTTCACAATTGCCTTCAAAGAATGCTACAATATGCTAATGGATTTAATATGTTTCATTGCTCTTTAGGTATTGCCTTTAATTATATTATACATACATCACTGATTTTGATGCTCTTGGTTTGTCCCCTAAAGACCCATTGCTTACATTGTTGTAGTCATTAACCATTTGCCTAAAAAGCTAACGTGATTAGGCATTTTATGACTTAAATAAGATTACCCTTTCGATGAATAAGGACAAACAACATTATTGATGATGAAAAATAAACACTAACATAAAATTAAATTTCATAAGCCTTGCTAAGTTGCATATGAAGATTTAAATTTTATTAACTCAAATATATATTGTATTTAATACATTGATTTCATCAACCTAGAAGGAATCTTATGCATGTCTGAGTGTTGGAAGGTGGAAACAATTTATAGTCTCATTTATTGTGGACACCTAAACAAGAATCAATGGGGACTAATAAATTTGTTCCAAATCCAAAATGTATTAGGTGTAACTTCAATTTTGAAAGGATTTTGGAATTCAAATCTTGATATACGCAATTAAAAGATTACTTGTACTAATTTGATTTTAAATATATTATAAATATTTATATTTTTTAGACAAAAAGGTAACTTTTACCCTTATAGTATACCTAATTTATTGCTTTCATTTCTATCGTATTTTTACATCAATTTAGCCCTCGAAGTTGTTCAATTGCATCATTCTATACCTTACCCCTAAATTATAAAATTAAACCCTAAATCATAACCCCATAACCTCTAAACCATAAACCTTAAATTCTAAATCCTAACTTAGGCTTTATAATTTAGGATTTTAAGTTTGAAGTAGAGTATAAAATGATGCAATTAAACAACTTTAAGGACTAAATTGATGAGAAAATACGATATGGACAAAAATGATAAATTGAATATACTACATGGGCAAAGTTGCCCCTTAGTTTATTTTTTTTAAATAAATTAAGCTGAATCGTACCTCTTACCATCAATGTTCGAGATTTGTGGATTTTTTTCCTTAATATTATATCAAATATTATGTAATCATATAAATATAAAGTTTACATGATGATGATGATGATTAGAGATCTATTCTTTTCCTTTGCAGCAGTCCCACACTGACCATATTATTCATTGGGACAGTGAATTACTAAACATGTAAGCCACATATATCAATGGGGCAACTATTCATGGACCCTCTTCATCCTTGGTGCATTTATTTATAAATATTAAAAGATCATTTTCACATTAATTGTCTATTTTAAGATTTTTCTTCTTATTGGCTAAGAAAATCATATGTAACATATTGGTCCTAATGGCTTGTTTGGTACAAACTTCAACCTATAATTAAAGACAGCAAATGAAAGAGATGTGAAACAACATGGTTCCCCATCAAGATCATTTTTGAAGAAAAATAAATTGAATTTTCATCTATCTTAGTACCAACCTAAAAATTTTAAGGGTAAATTGTGTATTTAGTATCCAAACTATCAGTTTTGATCCGTTTTAGTACTTAAACTTTCATTTTTTTTAAATCATGCTTAACATTTAGTTTTTTGTTTCATTTTAGTACATCGTCGTTAAAAACTTAACATGTTCATTACCTAAACTATCAGTTTTGGCCCGTTTTAGTACCTAAATTTTCATTTTTTTTCAAAACTTAATGTTAAATTTTGAACAAATTACAAAAATGAAACAAAATTAAATGTTATGTATGGTTTTAAAAAATATTAAAAGTTTAGGTACTAAAATGAATCAAAACTAATAGTTTAGATACTAAATGCATAATTTACCCAATGTTTGAACGTATAATATTCTTTAATTATTTTATTAAATTTAATTCCATTAAAAATCAAATACCCAATAATTGTTTCATTGAATTTAATTTTAATCTTTTAGATTATACAGAAAAACGTAAGACTAAATATACTTAAATAGTTAAAAACCTAACAAAGAAATTATATAATAATTTCTTTTGCTAAAAAACCCTAATGACTACTCTCTTTGAAGACGACGCCTCCACTCCACGTAGCCCAAGGAAGCAACGACGAATTGGTGATGATCCTCCTAAACGTGGGGATCGATAGTGCGACTACCAAAGCGATTAACTTAGGTCATGCTCTTTCTTACAAAGACTCCCTCTTGAAGGAAAATCCTTCAATCCCTAACGAAGATGATGAGATTATGGATGAAGAAGACATTGATCTTGAGGAAGACGATGTCGTAAGGAGTACTTCTGACGGTCTGTTGACTATCACTTTCTCTTCTAGAGTTCTGTCCTTGGTCGAAAAACCGTTGTGGTTAAGTTGACGCAAGATTGGTTACACAACTCTGAGAAATAAGATCTATGATTTATGGAAGCCGTCACAACCGATAAAGCTTATGGACATCGAAAATGATTATTTCCTCGCTACCTTCAGAATCCATTCATATTATCTTAAGGGTCTTTCAGAAGGTCCGTGGACAGTGTTTGGTCATTATCTCACAGTGGATCTATGGACTCCAGATTTTTTTCTCCTCTGATCCTTACCCGAAGACTGTCATGGCATGGATAAGATTGACTGGCCTCTCGGTCACCCTCTATAAACGAAGCATTATCACGGAAATAGGCGAGTGTATTGGTCATGTCATTAAAAATTATCATCAATGAAAGAACTCAGATTGTTGAATATGAGTCTCTTCCCATCGTTTGCTTCAAATGCGGTATGTATGGACATACCTTAGATGGTTGCCATGTAGGTCATCTGAGCAACAAAAAGAATCGACTGGTGATCCATCTATTGCAACGAACCGGGCCTCCAATGATGGATCTTTTGGTCCTTGGATGATTGTCGAAAGATACCAACATCAAAATATAAAGAAATCGGAGCCCTTATTGAGCGCTTCTAACGTTGTGGGTTTCACTGACTCAAGATTCAACCCAATACTTGATAATAAAATCGAAGGTGGCGATGTGCAGAATGTTGATGCTACGACTCCCCCCTCAAGTTCAAATTCAATAACTAGCCAATGCCCACGCAAAACCCAGACCGAGAAACAAAGGCTGTTGGGAAAATAAACCGAGTACAAGTAATTTTCCTATAATCAGATTAGTGAGAATGCGAAATAAAAGCGAAAAAATAATACCCGAAAATTGATAACGGAGTTCAGCCAATTGTGCTTACGTCTCCGGGCTGCTGCAGATCTTTTACTAAGAGAGAAAATTTACAGGTGTTTACAAAACACTCACTACTCACAAGAAAGCTCTCTAGTATAGGAAGAAAGAAATGTTTTGGGATGATTTTGAAGCTAAATGGGTAAGGGTATTTATAGTAGAAACTTAGGGACTAATCTTTGAAAATACCCTAAAGTGCAATGACTAAAGTGAATTTACCCATTCCTATTTTCAACAAACATCTACCAAAATTTTACCAAACTTTGAAAAACATTTTTCAAAGAAACATTTACCAAACTTTGAAAAAATATTTTCCAAAGTTGGTTGCCAAACTTTGAAACTTTTAACAATCTCCCACTTGAAGACTGATTTTAATATGTCTTCACACCTCGATCAATGCAGCAGCATGTCTGGTCTTGTTATTCTAGCATGCCAACTGAATCTGAACACAACTTCAGTTTGTCCGTAGTCACCGTCTTTGTCAACATGTCTGCCGGATTTTGAGCTCCACTAATCTTTTCAAGTTTCAAAATCCCATCTTCCAGAAGAGACCGGATAAAATGATATCTCAATTGTATGTGCTTTGTCCTGGAATGAAAAGACGGATTCTGTGCTAGATGGATAGCACTTTGACTGTCGCAATACAAGATATTGTTTTCTTGTTTCTTGCCTAACTCTTCCAAGAAACTTTGGAGCCAAACCATCTCCTTGCTGGCTTCCATAACAGCGACATATTCTGCTTCAGTTGTGGAGAGAGCAACTATCTTCTGTAGTTGAGAAACCCAACTCACTGCAGTTCCTCCTAGAGTATAGACATACCCTGTAGTGCTCCTTCTGATATCGACATTTCCAGCTAAGTCAGCATCTACATAGCCTGTCAGTATCATATCTCCACCTTTGAAACAAAGTGCTTTGTTTGTGGTACCCCGAAGATATCTGAGGATCCATTTGACTGCTTCCCAGTGTACCTTGCCCGGATTATTCATGTACCTGCTAACAGCTCCCACTGCATGAGCAATATCTGGTCTGGTACAAACCATGGCATACATCAGACTTCCAATTGCTGAGGCATACGGCACCTTCACCATGTGTGCACGTTCTTTCTCCGTCTTTGGTGATTGGTCTTTGGAGAGTCTGAAATGAACACCTAAAGGTGTACTTACTGGTTTAGCATCTTGCATGTTGAACCTAGAGAGTACTTTGTTGATGTACTCAGCCTGTGATAACATCAAAGTCCCCGACTTTGTGTCTCTCTTGATCCTCATCCCAAGAATCTGCTTTGCAGCGCCCAGATCCTTCATAGCAAACTGCTTCGACAATTTTTGCTTCAAATTTATGATCTCTTGAATGTTTGAGCCTGCAACGAGCATGTCATCAACGTACAACAATAAAATAATGAAACTATTGTTGAACCTCTTGATGTAGCAACAATGATCTGCTTGGCATCTGGTAAAACCACTGCTACTCATGAAACTATCGAACTTCTTGTACCACTGTCTAGGAGCTTGTTTTAAACCATACAAGCTCTTATTCAACCTGCATACCAGGTTTTTCTTGCCTGCCTCTATGAAGCCTTCTGGCTGCCTCATATAGATCTCTTCCTCCAAATCACCATGAAGGAAAGCTGTCTTTACATCTAACTGCTCAAGATGTAAATTGTCCGCAACTACAATTTTCAACACCAGTCTGATTGTAGACAGTTTTACGACTGGAGAGAAAATTTCATTGTAGTCAATACCTTCTTTTTGCTGAAAACCTTTGACAAGCAATCTTGCTTTGTAGCGTTTTCTCCCATCATGTTCTTCTTTGATCCTGTAAATCCACTTGTTATGGAGCGCTTTCTTGCCTGGTGGTAATTCGGCTAATTCCCACGTCTGATTTGACATAAGCGAGTCCATCTCATCTTTCATGGAAGACTCCCACTTGACTGAATCCTCCACCTGCATTGCTTCATCATAGCACTCTGGTTCACCATTGTCAGTCAGCAACAAATAGTGCAAAGAAGGCGAATACCGTTGGGTTGGTTTAGGAATTCTAGAGGAGCGTCTCAATTCTGGTGTGTGTGGTTCTTCTTGAACTGCTTCAGGATTGATCTGAACATCATTTCCAGAAATCTCCTCGAACTCAGCAAATTCCTTTGTTTCAGCTTCGGTATTACTTAATTCTACGGTTGACCTATCTTTGTACATCACATTTTCATTGAAAATGACGTCTCTGCTTCTGATGATCTTTCGATTTTCGTAGTCCCAAAACCGGTAACCGAACTCATCACCACCGTAACCAACAAAGACGCATTTGTTGAACTTGGAATCAAGTTTACTTCTTTCAGCAGAGTTTATGTGTACATAAGAAATACAACCAAACACTCTTAAGTGTGAAAGGTTTATTTCTTTCTTGCTCCAAGCTTCCTTTGGTATTCTGCCATCCAAAGGAAATGAGGGCCCACGGTTGATCAGGTAAGCTGCAGTGTTGATAGCTTCAGCCCATAGAAATTTGGGCAATCCGGCATGTTTCCTCATGCTTCTGGCACGTTCATTCAGAGTTTTGTTCATGCGCTCTGCTACACCATTCTGCTGCGGTGTCATGGGAACTGTTGTCTCCATCTTGATCCCATTGTTTGCGCAAAAATCTCTGAATCTCCTATTTCTGTACTCTCCTCCATTGTCAGACCTTAACCGCTTGACTTTCATACCATTCTCATTTTCCACCATGGCCTTCCATTTTTCTGAAGGTATCAAAGACTTCTGATTTTTTCTTCAGAAAATAAACCCACACCTTCCTTGTAGAATCATCGATGAAGGTGACATAATATAATGAGCCTGCAAGAGATGGAACAGGGGATGGTCCCCATACATCAGTATGAACCAATTCTAACCTTTCTACCTTGGGAGTCTTGCCAATCTTTGTAAAACTGATTTTCTTTTGTTTTCCAAAGATGCAATCCTCGCATAGTCCGACATCTACATTCTTTAGATCCGGCAGCTTCCCTTTTGACAGAAGTATCTTCATTCCTTTCTCGCTCATATGGCCGAGCCTTTGGTGCCATAGGTTTGATTTTCCATCAGCATCTTCTACTGCAATGATATTCTCTAAATTTGAGGTTACATAGAGAGTACCGGTCTTCTTACCACGAGCAATGACGAGCGCTCCTTTGGTAATCTTCCATTCACAACCTGAAAAAATTGTACTATATCCTTCTCCATCAAGCTGTCCAACAGAAATCAGATTTCTTTTGAGGCCAGGAATATGTCTCACTCCTGTCAGCTTCCAGGTGGTCTGGTTTGGCAGCTTTAGTCGGATGTCTCCTTTTCCGACGATCTTCAAGGTTTCATCATCAGCTAGATGAACTTTCCCAAAATCACCACTGACATAGTTCTCCATAATTTCTCGGCATGGGGTGGAGTGGAAAGATGCCCCTGAATCCAAGATCCATGATTCAATCGGACTGTTGACGCTTAAAATCATGGCATCACCGTGTATTAGAACACCACCGTCGACAAACTCGTATCGCCGACCGAATTTCACTATTCACGAAATTCACTATTCACGTGAATAGTAATGAATAGTAACCTCGCAGAAAATTTGACAAAATTCACAACCAAAAGCTCTGATTACCAGTGGTTGGGAAAATAAACCGAGTACAAGTAATTTCCTTATAACCAGATTAGTGAGAATGCGAAATAAAAGCGAAAAAATAATATCCGAAAATTGATAACGGAGTTCAGCCAATTGTGCTTACGTCTCCGGGCTGCTGCAGATCTTTTACTAAGAGAGAAAATTTACAGGTGTTTACAAAACATTCACTACTCACAAGAAAGTTCTCTAGTATAGGAAGAAAGAAATGTTTTGGGATGATTTTGAAGCTAAATGGGTAAGGGTATTTATAGTAGAAACTTAGGGACTAATCTTTGAAAATACCCTAAAGTGCAATGACTAAAGTGAATTTACCCATTCATATTTTCAACAAACATCTACCAAAATTTTACCAAACTTTGAAAAAACATTTTCCAAAGTTGGTTGCCAAACTTTGAAACTTTTAACAAAGGCAAAGCTCCGGCAGTCACCAACCGATCCAAAATAGTTAATGTATGCAAACCCTTCGTCACCACCTTTAAAACAGTTCATCTATATGGATCCAATTATTCGGTCGTTGTGATAGATGAGAATGCTAACCCAAACACCATATCTATCTTTGCGGATGCGAGACGGGTTGCCATCAACTCACAAAATTCTCCCTCAGGAGATCCCCCTGATAATGACAGGCAGATGACTAAGTTACAGCCAGAGGTTCCTCCCTTAGCAACAGGAAATAGACCCTTGTCGAGTGTTCATCTTGACGGAGATCATCCTGTTATGGCTAGTGACATGTCGTGGCAATGTTTGATGGTGCCCATGCCGTGGCAATACTTGACATTGATCATGCCGTGGCAATGCTTGAATAAGCACGGTAAACTCGACTTCCTTCACCTGTTTATCTAATGAATCTAAAATTTTTGTCTTGGAATGTTCAGGGTTGTGGGTACTTTAGATTTATTCCCGCCGCCAAACAATTCTTGCGTGATTTTCATCGGGATTTGGTTTTATTTGTGGAACCTCTATCAGTGGCCGTAAAGCAGATTCAGTTATTGAGTCTCTTAGATTTTCAAATTCCCATCGCATTTTGGCCATGGGGTTTTCCGATGGTATTTGGTTAGCTTGGTATGATACGATTTAGGTGGAATCTCTTATTGGGATGAAGACTATTCGGAATCTATTGTTCAACATCTTCTCCGTCTTCATTTAGATCATAGGCCAATTCTTTTGCAAGTGGGTCACTCTCCTAGGAGAAATAATCGTAGCCCTTATCTCTGCGTGGCTTTCTCACGAAGATTTCAGTAGGGTGGTCTCGAAAAACTAGAACTTCTTTTCTTACATGACGGATACCTTATCCAATTTCATTTCGGCAGCAGACAATTGGAACAAATATGTCTTTGGTTTTATTGGATTTTAAAAGCGCACCCTCATGGCTCGTGTCTGTGGTATTCAAAATGTCACTCAAGCTCATTCTTCAGCTTATCTCCCCAAGTTGGAATCTGATCTTCTTATCGAGCTTGAAAATTTACTTGACCAAGAAGAGCTTATTTAGAGGCAGAAGTCCCGATCGAATTGGGTTTTGCTTGGTGACCGCAACACCAAATATTTTCATCATCCACCTATTGGCAGTAAACAAATAAATAGAATTTCATCCCTAAAAATCGATGATGGTGATTGGTGCAACGATTATACGACCCTTAAAGATGATGTGGTAAATTTCTTTACCAATCTGTTCACTAGCGATTCCAACAATGTTGGACCGTTTCCGATTTCGGGTACTTTTCCCCTTCTTGATCCCGCCCTTTTTATGACCTGGTTTCGGTCCCTTTTCCTCAAGAGATTCATGATGCTCTTAAGGACATGGCTCCTTTAAAATCCCCCGGTTGGGATAGGTTACATGTGGAGGTCTTTCAGAAGTTATGGGAGATTGTGAGCCGTCTGTTTGCAAAATGATCCAAAGAATATTCAGTGGCATTCCTTTAGAGCGGGCTCTGAATAACACCATTATTGTCCTTATTCCGAATAGGGGTTATCCTGAATCTTTTACCATCTTTCAACTTATCAGTTTGTGTACGGTTCTTTATAAATTGATATCCAAAATTATTGTTCGCCAAAGTCTTTGTTCCCTTTGTTGATTAGAGATAATCAAACTAGTTTCATCTCTGGTTGGTCTATTATGAAGAATCCTTATTGTCAATTAGGAGGTCATCCACTCTATTCGCTCCTTAAAGACTAAGAAGGATTGGATGGCAATAAAAGTTGATTTCGAGAAGACATTCGACAGGAAAGAATGGAACTTCATCGCCAATACCCTTCTAGACACTGGACTTCCCCTAGAGATTTTCGTCGCATTATCATGGATAATATTACTTCCACTAGTTTTCAGGTTCAGTGGAATGGTTCTCTATCTCAGCATTTCCGTCCTCAGAGAGGCATCAGACAGGGTGACCCTTTATCACCTTATCTTTTTGTCCTTGTGATGGAACGTTTAGGGCATCTGATCAATTTTTTGTCTCTACGACAGACTGGGAACCTTTCAGATTTATGAAGAATGACAGCCCGCTATCTCATCTATTCTTTTGCAGATGACCTTATTCTCTATTCTCGTGCAAACATAACCCAGGAAATAATCATTAAGGACACTCTCGCAGTTTTTGGGAATTCTTCTGGCCATCGCGTTAATGCAAGGAAAACTAATATATTTTTATCCCCCAACACGGATCCTTCGATTCATTCTGATATTAGTAATTTTCTTGGGTTTTAGAAGGTTGATTACCTTGGGAAATGCTTGGGGTTTCCAGTCTTACACAGCAGAACCAAATGCTCAAATTATGATTTTATTCTTGACAAAATGCGTAATCGTCTTTCAAAATGGGTTGTTCTCTCTCTCTCTATGGCTGGTTGTATTGTTCTTGCCAATTCGACCCTTTTAGCTATTCTGATTTATTTTATGCAGTATACAATGCTTCCCAAGAGAGTTTGTCTTGATATTTAAAAACTTGTCCGTAAATTCATTTGGGGCTCTTTTACAGAAACCCCCAAGATGTCATTGGCTAATTGGGAAGTTCTTTATCAGCCTCGAGATCACGGGGGTCTTGGTTTAAGGAAGGTTCATGAGTTCAACGTAGTTTTTATTCTCAAAATTGGTTTTGCTTTGATTACCAACGCTACTTCTCTTTGGACTCATCTCTTGCTCGAAAAGTACAAGATGGTTGACCAATGTCCGGATTCAATTTCGAGAACCAACTATACCCTCTCTGGCGAGCTCTAGCAACATATTGGAAGGATCTCCAAGTGGGGATTTCTTGGTCTGTAGGTAATGGCGTGTCTATTCGACCTCTCAAAGATATTTGGGTACCTTCGCTCTGCTTGTTGAGCGAGCATGTGGTGAATGCTGAATTCTTTTCACTAATAATCGTGGGGAATGGGATTATGGTAAACTCTCTCGGACTTTTACTCATAAGACGGTAATGCACATTCTCAGTATTAATTGTCCTAACAGATCGGCAGGTGAGGATCAAATTATTTGGCGCTGGAATCGTAAGCATAATTTTTCTGTCGACAGCACTTGCATTCATCTCAGTAATGTTGCTTGGGATCCGAAAGATACATTATGAAAAGTCCTTTGGAAAATTCAAATCCTTCAATGGTTAAGACTATTCTTGTGGGTTGCTTATAGGAATCGCCTAATGAACCAACTTGGAGAGGTGTCGTCGATCTATAGGTTCTTCCCCCTTTCGCAGGTTCTGTTCTTCAGTTGAAGAATCTTTGATTCACATCCTGCGTGATTGTAAGGAGATGTGGACTGTATGACACCGTTTTCTCCCGCCTAATCTCTTCCATTCTTTCTTTAACATGTCTTTGTAGGAATGGTTTCGGGATTGTCTCCTATCAAACGCTACTGTTACAAGCTCGAAGCTTCATTGGCCAACTCTTTTCTCTTCAATAATTTGGCAGCTCTGGAAGGCGAAGAATGATTACGTCTTCAACAGCTCAAAAGTCTTCACTGCCGGTATCTTAAGCAAAGGGATTACTTGGGCCAGATATTATCATGTTAGTCATGTATCTCCGATATCTCTTGTTGCACTTCAACAACCCGCCAAATGAATGAGACCGAAACCAATATGGCTTTGCTTGAATGTCGATGCTGCCATCTCTTCAACGACAGGTATAGGCTCAGTTGGTGGCCTGGATCACATAGGTGTTTGGATCCATGGCTTTCAGAAACCTATTGGGATAATTTCTACAATTCAAGCCGAACTTTGGGCGATTCTCATTGGTCTTCAATGTGCCCAAAAGGAAGGTTTTGAAATGGTTCAGATTCAATCCGATTGTGCTGAAGTTGTTGACATAGTGAATAATCTGAATGCTATTAGATGTAGCGCTAGGGCTACAGACGTTGTTTGGACCCCTCGAGAATGCAATAAACCAGTAGACTACCTTGCCAGAACTGCCACGCCTCATTTCCTGGAGCTGATTTGCCTATCCCTCCCTCCGGCCGAAGTGCTCTTCCTGTTGGAACAAGACTACGTTGATGCTCCTTTGTTGCAATAGTTTTGTAGCTTCCACTTTTCAATTCGAAAAAATATATACTTAAATAGTTAATATATTTATACTTATAAGAGGAATGATTATAAATAGTATAAACATTATATAAAAATAAATATTCATACTATATAATTATTAAAAAAAACTATTAAAAACACCATAGGTCAATCTAATTATGAAAGCAATAATATATGGTTAGAAATTAAAATTGACACCTTTGTAATAAGCATCACATGTGAATCTTGGCATTCAATGGACCAAATCCTATAAATCACATGAAACTTGATACATGCAAAACAAAGGGATTGAAGTTCAGATTTTCAAACTTTCTAAGATATAAAGTCAAAATGCCCAAAAGAAATTGACAACTCTTCGTAATATATTTAATCCTTTAATATTTATACATCGTCACAATTTAACAAGAATAACAATAAAGTGTAATCTAAGCATAATAAAACACAATTTGACCCACAAATATTCGATTAAGAACAGCTTATATCCCCACAAATAGAGATGGGCATTTAAACCCGACCCGACCTGATCGGGTCGGATTTTTCTTTAAAAAATCGGATTCGGGTTGGGTTCGGATTTAGGGTGAAAAAATCCGACCCTACCCGAAACTAAATCCGAACCCGACCCGAAAATATATATAATTTTGCCCTATATATTTAGGGATAATTATAATAATATCCCTCTCTATATAATTTTTTTTAATTAAGTCACTATTTTTATTGAATAAAAATAATTTTTTATCATTTCGGCTCGGGTCGGGTCAGGTCGGATTTCTATGACATATATTCGGGTCGAGTCGGGTCGGTAAAACCTTGTTTTGATCGGGTCGGATAAAACCTTATTTTGGTCGAGTCGGGTCGGGTCTCGAGTGAAGGCTCTCTTGTTCTCGGGTCGGGTTGGGTGGACCAAAAACCCGATCCAACCCGACCCATACCCATCCCTACCCACTAAATCCCATGGAACTCCACAATTACTACAATATTGAAGAAAACCCATAATTTTGATTGTATAGTTGTCTTTCTTTTGGGTAGCCATAATCTTTTATTATACCAAAACACATGTAAGACAAGAGTTTTGCCTAAATATATGCAATGTGAGTGTTGGCCGCAAACAATGGGACAATTTTCTAGTAGGTTTAAGGGTAATCGTCGTTTGAGATTTACGGTAATTAAGAAATATCTAAACATGCATAGAGAAGGAATCATCTAAACTAAACAAATACTTATACGTCGAGGGATCGTCTAATTGGGTGACCAACCGGAATTTCTAAACAAATACTTACAAATCAAACATGAATGAAATGTAAAAACAAATACAAGTATATCCCCTTGTATTTATTTTTTATAATTTTAATTTATAATAATTAAATACGAAAATTAAAATATGTGGCAAGAGTAAAAATTAAGGCCATAAGTTTATTCCATTTTATTGGTGATGGCTCGGACATCAAGCCAGGCCATTTGGGTACAGTTCGTCTGCTTGCGAATATGAAAAGAATAATACATCAAAAAAGTAATGGTCCATGGTTAAATTATTTGATTTGGTTCGTCTTCCACCTGTGACCTAGATGTTTAGCCACGTGGAATTTCCTCGGATGCCTTTGAGATCCGGTCTAAAATAATGCAAAAAGAAAAATCTGCCAAGCCGTGTGCTAGAAGTAGTCGTAGATCTATACACACATATTTGGTATGATACATGTATAAATATGTTATATTAATACCATTAATAATATTTATATTTTATTAATAAATAATAGATACTTATAATCATCAAAGATAAAAAAAATCATAATTAAAGAGATAAATTAATGTTTGTACCTATTTTTTTTTAATAATAGCAATTGTATTTTATTAACAATGGAAGCAATCAAAATTATATCGTATCAGAATAAAGATATAAATTTGGAGACAACAGTCACCAAAATACTCAAATAAAAGTAAATAATAAACCTAAAAATACGAAAAAAAATTAAAATCTTCCATTTAGAATGATGACCAATATCAAAACCCAATAGTTTTCGTATAAGCTCATTGTCTCTGTCGAATGAGACGTTTGACGAAGTAATAAAGGAGTGGATTGTGAACCAAATAATCTGGCAGGTTACTTCGCTATACAATTTTAATTACATCGACAAATAATATTTTACCAAAAGAGGGGATCTGACTATGCGTGATGACCTACTAACCAATCAAAAAATAAATGTGGTGATGATTTTTGTGTGAGAACCAAAACGACCGTAAAGGTATGCCGAAAATGTATCGAAAAATATGAGGATCGTGCTAGAAGAATAGAGAAAAATCATATCACAAGGGCATATATATTTATTCAAAATTAAAAACACTCAAGAAAAAAAATAAAGACACAATATAAAAAATAAGAGAACTAATATTCCCGACGGTCGGTAATCAACATTAAAATTGGTGTCGTTGCCGGCTAAACAAAGATCAAAGACGAATACGATATGAAAATATTAAAAAATTAGGTTGAGAGAAAAAAAGAGACGACTATATTCGCAGTATGTAACTCAGTGATTATAATGAGAGTGTTATTTTTTAATTTATTTAATTATATTTTTATCATTTCTTGTGTGATCCTATCTTATTCTTTTTTTTATTAAACCTATCTTATTCCTTAATAATTACTTGATCCATTTTTTTCCTTAAGTATTTATTATTCGTTAAAATCTATATGATATTTATTATCTTTTTGATTCTTATGATGAATTCTACTTATAATTTCCTATTTCCTTTAAATTTTACGTTGTGAAAAAAATTAAATCTTAAAATAATCAAATATATTTATTTTTAAATTGTAGAGATATAAGAATAATTAACTATTTGATATAATAATTTCATAATATCTTTTAATTTTGGGTAAATTAATTGTTTAGTATATCCATTTTAGTAACTAATTTTTTTATTTTTTTAAATTATACGTAATATTTAGTTTTTGTTTACCCATGTTAAAAACTCGAAGTTAAGTTTTAAAAAAATTTCTAAAAAATTAGGAACTGAAATGGACCAAAATTAATAGTTTATGTATTAAATGCGTTAAACTTTTAATAGCGAGATACTAAAAAGAAACAAAAATTAAACATTAGGTATGATTTTGAAAAAAAATTAAAAAGTTTAGATACTAAAACATACCAAAACTGATAATTTAAGTACTAAATACGTAGTTTAACTTTTAATTTTACAAGTATGTTTAAAAAATTATTGTGTATATATAATTTGTTAATTTATATTTAGAAAGATTATAAAATTGAAAAATAACGATTAATAAATAAATAAAATTGTAAGTTTAAAATATATAATTTTATACGAAAAGTATTAAATGAAAAAATTATATCCGAAGTGGCTTAGTTTCGTATTTAAGGAGTAGAAATCTAGCAACGTCATTCTGTAAACCCACCACCACTAATCAAGCAAAACTAAACCCGCGTCCTGGTACGCGCCAAAAGGCACCGTATCTTTCCGAACTATACGTTGACTTTATAAATATACGGTGATACATATAAACGTACCTTTATACGTATCTGAGATACGTCTATTTCTCCATTTCCAGATACCACTATACAAGCAAAGGTTAAAAAAACATAGGAAAACACACTCTGTCGATCCTCTCTCTGCTCAGCTTTTGCTCTTTGTTTTGTTTTTGTGTGTTTATTTTTTTATTTCGATTTCACTTCAAAAGAAGAAATTTTTTTTAGCCAACTAATTTGCGAACTTTTTTTGGTTGTTTATAAAGTGGGAATTTTGTGATTTTTCTTTTTGTTGGTTTTTGGGATGCTGATGGGAGAGGTCTGAGTTTGAGAGAGTGATGAAGGTGACGGGGAAAGTTAGTTTACGCGCCGCATTATCGGGTAGGATTCCGAAGGACGCGGATCTCAAGCCGGCGACGAAGCGGAAGACACGGAACAGGAGGTGGAAACGGGTCGTTGGTACGCCGGTTGTGGGGAGGCGGAGTAGGCCGGAGACGCCTTTGATGGAATGGAAAGTGGAGGAGAAAGAGAAAGAGAAAGAGAAAGGTCGTGGAGTTGAAGAGGAGCACGCGGAGGAGGAGGAAGTCGAGGAGGATGGCTGCAGGAGAGGTGGTGGTCGTGGAAGTCGGAGGCAAGGTGTTTCGAAAGTGTCCGCGAGGAAGCTTGCAGCTGGATTGAGGCGGTTGCAGTTGCAGGAGACGGTGGCGCCCGGTGGAGCAGGCAGGAGCGACTGGTTAGGGTTCAAGGTTGGAATTTTTAACCTTTTCCCCCATGATCTGTTCTTTTATGCTCTTTTTCCCATCAGTTTATAGACTATTTGTATTAATGAGAATAAGGTAATCGAGTTCAAGAACTGTTAATTTCTTGCTTATATTTGAAGCTATAGCAACTGATGCTGAAAAGAATCTGATCTTTACAATGCCACCATTGTTTTGTTTATAATGCTTTACATTTCCCTTGCATGTCTAACAAAGAAGTGAACCTTTCACAACTTGCTAAATGTAATCGATTCGAATGATTTCGTACACGAAAGTTTCCTTTTCAATGCATTTATCATGTTTTCAGTTTGTCATCATTGTATGCTTTGTTATAGATTTGTTTTCCTAATCATGAGAGGCGTTTTGTGAGCATGGTTTGATAGGTTTTCTATGGATATTTTCTCGAGAAAGGGCTATGCATTCGCTGGTATTACGGGTTTGCTTGATTCACAACAAATGCATTCAATCATCTGTTTGAATTGCTTCTGAAAGTTGTGCTGCCTAATTAGTCTTTCTTAACAGTTCACACTCTTTTCCATCTTGAACGAACAATTGTATCTTAATTGTTATGAAATTTAAATCATGATTCTGGACATTTCAAGCTCATTACTTTATGATTTACTGCAGTCTGGTAAAGATTTTATGGGTGTTCCATACCTTTATCATCAGAAGGACAAAAATCATGGCTTAGAGGATCCATTACAGAGCCCAAGTTCGGTCTCTGGCGAAAAGAACGGCCTCCTGCGTAAGGTATGCTTGCATCCGTGAGCTACATAACCAAATCTTGAACTTTTAATTACCTGGTCAATAAGGAAATGATGAATGGAACTCACATAGGAAACCAAGTCTTTTGTCATTTCATTCGTAACACAGCACATGTGTCGTGCTACGCGTGGGACTCACATTTGGTGATTTCTTTTAGATGGGGTTTATTATGTTCCATTCTGGTGATTCTGTAAAAGAAGAATCAGTTGAATCAGTTGTTTTTCACTATATTTTCGGACGTTTTCGTGTGCTCGAGCGATTTATTATTAATCTCCCTATTAGAACATTTTATGTTCATTTCCTATCCGAGACTCTTGACAAGTCTAGAAAAACTAGAAGGGAAAAAACTAGAATTACAGGCCACTTCCATTGAATGCATGAACCGTGATTATATAAAGATGAGTGGCAATAATCACTTCAACTCTTGGATAAACTAGGGAAATCGCTCGAAAAAGGATATTTGTAAGAAAAATTAGGATAAACATACTTGTAGCTTGCTTAATACGTATGAAAACGAAGACTGCTGCATGCTCTGCATATTGATTTCCTTGCTCTTCTGATCTTATCCTGCTTTTTTCCTTCTTAAGATCGAGCCTTCAATTCAATTTTCAAACTCTGCAATGGAGGGAGCAACAAAGTGGGACCCTGTCTGCTTAAAAACAACGGATGAGGCACGGAAAATTTACAACCACATGAAGCGTATTGACCAACAAGTAAGTGCTGTGTCAATTGTTTCTACCCTTGAAGCTGAGCTAGCACAGGCTCGAACTCACATTGAGGAGCTTGAGACTGAGCACCGGTCCTCGAAGAAGAAACTTGAGCACTTCCTGAGGAAGGTTAGCGAGGAAAGAGCTACATGGCGGAGTAGAGAACATGAGAAGATACGTGCCTTTGTTGAGGATGTCAAAGCTGACTTGAATCGAGAAAAGAAAAAACGCCAGAGGCTTGAAATTGTTAATTCCAAAGTGGTGAATGAGTTGGCTGCTGCCAAGTTATCGGCAAAGCAATATATGCAGGATTATGAAAAGGAAAGAAAGGCCAGAGAACTAATTGAAGAAGTATGCGACGAGCTTGCTAAGGAAATTGGAGAAGACAAGGCTGAAGCGGAGGAAATTAAGAGAGATTCCATGAAGCTTCGGGAGGAAGTCGATGAGGAAAGAAAAATGTTGCAGATGGCTGAGGTCTGGCGTGAAGAACGTGTTAAGATGAAGCTCATTGATGCGAAGGTAGCACTTGAAGAGAGGTATTCACAAATGAACAAGCTTATAGCTGATTTGGAAACTTTTCTAAGGTCAAGAACTGGAAATCTTGATGTGAAAGACTTGCGAGAAGTGGAATCACTAAGACAGGCTGCTCTGTCAGTTAACGTTGAAGAAATCAAGGAATTTACATATGAGCCCGCAAACCCGGATGACATATTTGCTGATTTCGAAGATGTGTTAGCTGAAGCAAACGAAAGG
This sequence comes from Hibiscus syriacus, assembly GCF_006381635.1. Taxonomy (NCBI): domain Eukaryota; kingdom Viridiplantae; phylum Streptophyta; class Magnoliopsida; order Malvales; family Malvaceae; genus Hibiscus; species Hibiscus syriacus. Next base: position 29,770 of record NW_024061805.1, on the reverse strand, counting down.
GAAATTGAACAATGTACTGCATATAGTCCTGCCAGCCATGCCTCAAAAGTTCATACAGTGAGTCCTGAGATGAAAATGATGAAGAAAGACAGCACGGCTAGACATTCAAACGCACTATATAATCAGAATGATGAGATAGAGGAAGATGAGAGTGGGTGGGAAACTGTCAGCCCTTTCGAGGATCAGGGTTCAAGTTATTCACCCGATGAAAGTGCTGCATCTGCAAGCAAGAATCACCAGGACAGCAATTTCTCAGGTAGTGGAACTGAATGGGAAGGAAATGCATATGGAGATACCCCAAACACAGAGATTAGCGAAGTTTGCTCATTGCCTGCTAGGAAGTCGAAGGTGTCGTCCATAGCAAGGCTTTGGAGGTCATGCCCGAACAACGGAGACAATTACAAGATAGTCTCCGTAGAAGGAGCTCATGGCCGGCTTTCAAATGGAAGAACATCTATTGGGAGTTTTGTATCCCCTGATCGAGGATCGGGTAAAGGTGGCTTCAGTCCCTCGGCGGGACAGTGGAGTTCACCCGACTCTAGTCATTCACACATAATGAAAGGGATGAAAGGATGCATGGACTGGCCTCGTGGCGCACAGAAGAACAGTTTGAAGGCAAGACTTTTGGAGGCAAGGATGGAAAGCCAAAAGGTCCAACTACGGCATGTTCTTAAACAGAAGATTTAGAAGTTGATGGTGATTTCAACAGAGGTTTCCACCTGAGAGAACATATTCGTCATACTCAAGGCACCTTCTGCTGCTAGTTTGGAATTAGTTAAAAGTTAAAGGAGAATCTCAATAGAAAACACCCGGTTGGTCCCATAGATTATCTGATTTTCCGGTTATCGAGTTCTTACCCCTAGAGTCGGGTGATGTTCCTCATGAAACAGGTTAGTTGGCTCATCTTCTTTTATCCGTAGCTTGTAATTCTACATGGTGACATTGCCATTCTCTATGTTATAAAGCAATACGTGCCATTTGTATTGTATCACTCGAGGTTATCAAGGAAAACATGTTCATGGTAGACTGAAATAATATCATTTCCCTCTGTAATTTTTGTCTTATATATGTATGTGCGCATGTTTATATTTCGCTCTTTTATGCCCTAATTGATAAAATGGACCACAATGGTAACCTCGATTGATTGGCTTATTTTAATTTATCTATCGATATCGCCTCTTTCTCTCAAAGGTGTAACGATGAGTATCTAATAAACAACTTCCTTTATTATAAGGCTAAGATCTTTGCCTTTCAAGGGATGCTTGGTTGCCAATGCCTGCAAATACCATTTACTAAGCTAATGTCCCATTTTTGACATTCCGGAAACGGGGTTTGTGTTTCCAGGTTGAATCATTCATTGATGGCATGATCAAGGTTGAAACTTTTGGAAATTATACCCAAGTTATCAAGCATGAAAACAACAGAATGATCTCACTATTATGATCTTTTTATCATTCCATGAATGTAACTGAATGTTTTTCATTGCTATATGATATAACAAGAAACCGGTAAATATTTTTCACCTCGCAAAACATCGATCCTACAACAACAGTTCCCAAAATAAACTGGAACAACAACATTTGGTTTTCTGAGAATCAGATGAGATGATTTATCAACCAAATGATGCAAGTTTTTTTTTTAATAGAAATTATACAAGTTCAATGGACAAAGTAGGTATAACGTGGAGCTGAGTTAATAAAACGACATTAACCTCTCCGGTTTTTCTATCATCTATATTCTTGAAAGTTCACATGGCCTGTTGCTTGTGCATGCTCAACAGCCTCCTAAACATTTGCACGGAACTACGTGAGAAGCATCGTATTTAAAAGAAAATAAAGTGAAATCAAATGCAAAATAGTGAGCTTTATAAACGAGGGAGAAAATGACCTTTTGGCCGACCACGCCAATTTGGCAAACACCGCATCGCAAAGTGAAGTTGGCAGTGTCGGTGTAGCTTCTCTTCCTAAACAGCAAGGACATGAAATTTAGCCAAAATCAGTTATGGTCTAATGCTCATCAGTCATCACTCGAAAAGGTCAGTTAAAGGATAAAATGGGGATTATTCGAACATTGTCTCGAAAAACAAATATAATATATTCAATACTTTAAAATGCTACCTTTGTTGATCCTTAACCAGATTCAATGCAAGACCTTCCACTGGTCCGATGGTTCTATCCTTCCGTACAGCAAATATAGTTTGATCAAACTCCTCGGGAGCACCCTCAAACGGAGACATCTGTTGATACCAACCCCAAAAACCAGAAAACATAAGCATACAAAATAGAATGGCAGCAACAAGAAGTAAAGATGAAGACATTGCGAAAGAAAAAGAACACAATCAGCATCTGCGATGCCCTAATTAATGGTCATAATATCGTAAAGATTCTCTCAAATTTTCCTTTATATCAATTTATTATCAGCTAATGCCTTCTTAGTGTTATTCCTCTGGTTTTAAAGGTGACAATGACAGCCTCAGAAAATAATAAATTGATCATGAAACAACATACGGCCAATGCATCATAGTGGAGACCGTCATAGATCAGCATGACTCTTTCAGAGTAGTTCTTTTCCTGTCATGAAGGTCGAAGTAAGAAAGGGGGGTGTAAGCATCAATAACGACTAGAGATAGAGACAAAAAAGAGTGACAACATCAGCAGTTCTAACCTGACCATACAAATCACAACGCGTTGTCTGAATATCGTATGCTGCGATTTCCCGTCCATAATAATCTGCTAATATTGAAAGCTCAATGGCGCCTTCAAAACAGGAAATAACATACCAAGGCCAGTAGCCAATTAATAAAATAACATGAAGACTGTCCTTGTAATAAATAGATTCCGATAAAATTAATTAATATTAGAATGGACATGGAAAGATGAGGGGGGAGTTCTACTAACCTCCCCACTTTTCTGAGTCAAGAATCCATGAACAATACTCTGCATTTGGCTTTCCAAGAAACACCTCAGAATATTTCGTTGGGTCACTTGCCACTGTTGCCTCTATAACCTTCAAACAGTCATCGATCACACTAGGTTACGAAAACAAAATTGCATTAAAATGGTAAGGATAAATGGCCTTATATTGACGCTTAATGTATGCTCATAGATTTCCACCTTCAAGCTAAAACACATTGATTGTTCCATCTACTATGGCATTCCAGATGAATGCAGCATATATAGCAGTGATAATGACTCAATAACGAAGCATGTCATACCTCTCGTAGAGCCATCAGAGATTACAGTAGTAATATAACGCGAACATAGCAAAGCACGGACTTCATTTAAAATACCAAACAAGCTATATACGGTAATGTTAGTAACACGGTAATCTTGAACATTTTCCATTGAAGCCCCAGCTGTATGGATTTGCATACCTACATATAAAGCTTCCTATTTTGTAACCATTCTACCTACAGATCGAAGTCTAAATACTAGAATTGACTAGGTAACATAAACTGCATAAAAAGTTTCAACATGTCTTGAATCACCAGGCAAACATAAAATAACATAATGACCAAAACAAAGTGCTCCAACAAAAAAATAATAATGAGATAATGCAGATAAGAACCTGTCTCAATTCCGGAGCTTTGCTCTTGGCATGGTCCATAACATACCTACAAGTGAGGAAATGAAGAGCGACGATCTCAAGTAAACAATAATCACACCAATCAAACTAATAAACACTAGAAACTTAACAATCCAGTAGTTTAATGTGCTAACCCAACAGCATTGAAAAGGCAGCTGTTGTCCGAGGGAATAACCCTTCTAACAACAATACCTTCCATTCTCCAAATAATTATGCACCTAATAAAAAACACAAAATTGTCTTGCATCAATATATGATTAAATAATTGATAATGGAAATAGCTAAGCAATCGGTTATTTCTTCTATTAATCTAGCTAAATATAAGACAATATATGTTCAAAGATAAATCTCAATCATTTGAAATTGAACGCTCACGCTCACACCCTGTCATTCCTGGGGCTCGAATTCGAGACCTCAAGAAATAACGACAATTCCTTCTAAGGTCGTTCGGTTGGTGCAAACAATCAGTTCTTTAAATTCCAGGAATATATATATACTAATATAATCTAAATTAACTTTTCTTAAGCAATTAGCAATAAATATACGATATCTGAACAATTTAAACAAAAGAGATGAAAGGAAAAAATGGAGAAAAAAATCAAACTAAACAGCAAAAAAATGTAAAAGAAAAACCAAAACTTTGAACCTTCGACAAGGAATAATTCAATCAAAGAACAAGAGATGCTATCAACGAAATATAAAATCAACACAGACGGAGAAAACTACCAAAAAAACATAGAATGGTCAAAATTCAAAGAAATTAAATCACCTGAAATGCAATTCAAAGGAAATACAGAAGAACCGAATGTTATCACGAAAGAACAAATGCCCCCAGATCTAGAATCGACACCGACAATGATATAACTTTAAAATAAAGGGACTTCAAAAGATAAACAAATGGACCCCACGTGTATTCTTACTTTATGATACAAATTTCAAGATTATTATGTTAAATTCGTGGCTAATTGTAGTTTATTAGACTGAAATTAAAACAAAAATTTAATAATTTAATTTTTATTTAGTAATTAAAATAAAAATCAATCTAGTCATCTATCTAAATATGACCTAAATGGCTAAATGTGTCATCTCCACTTGTCCCTTGGCCCCACTTTTCAGGGAAATATCTAATGTTGGCTTTAAAATATCCATGATTTTATATAATGGTTTGTCAAACATATTATTTTTTTATCCTATCTTTATTTTAAATTAAACTAATAGAAATATGATAAAAGAATATTTTTTAATAGATAAAAGAATAATATTTGAATAGACTTCCAAGGGTGTTGTTTTATGGTTTAATTAACTATTAATTCGATTATCAATAACATCGATACTCAATCATTAATTATTGGATAAATTATGTGTTTAGTATTTAAACTATCAATTTTGATCATTTTTAATATTTAAACTTTCAATTTTTTTAAAATCATGCATAACATTTAATATTTTAATTTTTATTTCATTTTAGTACATCTTTATTAAAAAGTTAACGGTATTGTATTTTTATAGGTAAATTACATCATTCATCACTCAAATATCTTCTCACTCATATTCTGGTACTAAAATTTAAATTTAACTACTCAACTTTTAAATGACTAAAACGAAAATTGAGTAATTAATTTAGGGGTAATTTGAAAGTTAGGTAATTAAATTAAAAAAATAAACTTTAGTGACCAAAATAAGACTGAAAAGATAGTTGGGTGATAAATTATGCAACTTACACTTAAAAAGGTGCCGCTTGCAAAATACCGGTTAAGTTTTTAATCGTGTGATACTAAAACGAATCAAAACTAATAAGTTAGGTACTAAATATATAATTTACCCTTAGTTATTTATTATTTGATCGTATTACACATGGTACCCTAATTTCCAATAATCGAAATCGGGTATCCAAAAACGAAGAATAGAGATTGACTGCTCTGAGTACCCATAGATTTGCATAGCTCTGTACCATCATGTACTCGGTGGCAAATTTACGGGGACATTAGTTCATATGTTCCTAGGTTACCTGCTCCGTTTGATCCTCTACTTCCGGTCTGAAAAAATACCACATAGACACGACACGAAGGAACCTCGTTTATATTCCGGAACTCTACGACCACACCGGTGTGTTGATATGTACGCGACACACCGGCATTGGCACGGTCTGAAGGAGTAGTACCTTACCGGTTAGCTAGTAGTGGCAAGCCGACATCGATAGTCGGAACATTGATTGGTCTTAAACTACACCAAGTCATTTTCACACTGTTCTCTCTCAAATTTCCATCTTTGGTCTCTTTTTCTATGGTGTTTTGTTTGTGTTTTATGCATGTATATAGCCAGCTGAAGCTGTACTGGGGGAAAAAACCTGGAAAACAAGAGGTGTTGTAATTTATGAACCGAGAAGGATTCCGTGTTTGGTTTTCGATGTTCCCTAGATCGACCCTTCGGTTGGTGAAGCCCAAACCTGAAATCGCAAAATTGACTGAATAGGTTATCAGTGAATCGGATAAAATATTTAGCTCGTTAGGTCATCTTTAAAATTATTTTGAAATTTACGACAAATGTTATAATGCAAGAAAACCTATCACACCGACGTAATGGTTTTCTCCTGCATTGTAGTATTTGTCGTAGATCCCTATATAATTTGTTTGGTGTTGTATTGGGCTAAATAATTAACCCGCCTATAACGTTGGGTCAATTTTGCCGATTATTTCAGACAATGATTTTTAAAGGTTTGGGCTTAGAAATGGATTTGTTTGAATCTTAAATCCACAGTCCATTCTTTTCGCACTTCATTTATATTCTTGAAAATGATTTTCTTAAGGTTACTTTTTTTTTCATCAAAGAAGTAAAGTTTATTAGAGGTGGTCTAACTATGTTTAGATGATTATTCTAATCATTAAACTTTCAAAAATTATAAAATGATCATTACATTTATCGAAAATTATAAAATATTTAATAAATTGATCGAGCTTTTGCAATTTTTATAACATCATAATGACTATTTTGTAATAGTTTGATAAATATAATAATCATTTTATAACTTTTAGAGTGATCATTTGGGAAGCTATAGTTGAAGTTTGAATATTAGATTTGGCCGTCAATAAGAAGCTAAACGAGACAAGTTTTTTATCACTGCAACGGTGATTAGTCGACAGATTTATCTGTTTTGAAATGGCTTGTACAACACTTTTACAAGTGAATCAAAGCTCAAATGAAAGGTTGCAATGAAGTATAACTACAACATTTTCTTTTCATCTCTACCGCCATTCATTCTCATTCTCCAAATTTGTACGTTGGAACATCGAAGGAGAACCCAAAAAAAAACATTTTTGTTGTTCTTGGTGAATCAAAATTTTGACGTGATTTACAATTCCTGGTTAACATCATTAAAAACATGTTCTCTACACATGGGACAAGTGCCTTGTCGGCTTAGCCATTCATCTATGCAGTTCAAGTGGAAGACATGCCCGCATCTCGGAAGATTTCTCCCCATTTCTCCTTCCTTTAGACCCCGCAAGCAAATCGAGCAACAAGACTCCTCCATGGATTTGATCATCTCTCTCGATCGAAATTCGAACACCGGAAGCTTTCGAATTCGATTTGTAGACAAACCCTTTGCTCCATTCACGTCGTAAATGTCTGAGATTTCTCTATACGTTGATTCAACCGAGTTCATCTGAAATACAGAACCGAAATTAGAAAAAAGGAGAGAGAGAGAGAGGGGGGGGGGGGAGGGAAAAGGTTTGTTTGGTTACTGAGAAAGTTTACTCACTTGCCATTGGTAAGCTTTCAGCACTGCTGGACTAACCCACTCAACGAACACCTTCCCATTTACTAAGCTAACTAATAAAGCTACCTATAAAACAGCAAAAAATTAAAGAAGGGATGAAATAATGAATGCAATAATGGTGAAAATATGGTCATCTGGAAATTATTTTCTCAGGGGGCTTGAATTGGCAAATTCTACCCTCCATATATACTACCTTTGATAATGACTCCCCATCAACCAATGATTCCAGCAATTGAACGGCTGTGATTGCACCTGTAACAGCTCCGATTCCAGCTCCCCTCACAAACCCTGTTTCTGTCGTCTGCCCTTTCATCGCTCCAACCACAGTTCCCACCATGGATCCTCCTGTTTACATATTTCCATGTAAGCTGTAAAAAAAACTACAAATGCATTCATCGTATCTATATACGTGTATGCATATTTATATTATATACCTAGTGCAAAAATGCAGGTGAAAGTGGCAAAGAGGGTTCTCCTCAACACTCGAATGAAGGACTCGATTTGGAGGTCTTTCACGGCGGCGAAAACCCGGAAAGAGATGGCTCCGCCGTGCCTGAATGCTGCCTCGGTTGTGCATGAAAACCACTCCATTAACATTGGGAAATAGATCTGGGAAAAGAAATGCGGTGAATCTCTCGTTGTTTGAATGTGTATGGGAAATGAAAGAGGCTATTTGAGGGAGATGGGGGGGAGTTTGTAAAGCATTTATAGGGTCAAGAATGAAGGGCGGCATTTATGATGGGGGCTAAGCCTCGAAGCTAAACTAATGTATGCACGGATAATAATCAAGGGGGAACGTATATTAGATTCTCACCGTGACGCAACTAGCACATGTACATGATAGGTCTCATTCGAATCTGAATTCGAGTCTGAATATCAGTAATCTTTTAATGCAGTGATTTCATCATTTAGATGCATAGAATTATATAATTTCAAAAGTGTGAAATTATACTATTAGTATAAAATACGAAGAAAAACACTTAAATTAAATAAAAATTTAAAATTTTGAAGGGATGAGATTATCCAACACTCCCTCGATCCACCATTAATTGTACAATTATGAAATCCGTGTTTTTTATAAAATGAATACGATTTACTTTACAAAAATATATAAAGATAAAATTAAACTAATTATTAAAAAGTAGGATCATAAAAGAAAAGTGTTAAAAGATTACACCAAACAACTACAAATATTGAAGATATTCACGATAAAAGATAAACATCATCAACACTAACATTATAGATAAATGCAATAACGATGATGCATTAACAACCGATTGTATCACAATTTAAAAATGATTTATTTGAGATAATTGCGAAAGCTTGATTGATGAAATAAAAGAATTAGACCAAAAGTCTAAATCAAGAGTATATCAATAATATACTAATAACATTAGGAAAATGACCATCCAGCTCAGTTGGTAGAGCATAAGGTTCTTAATCTTGAGGTCGTGAGATCGAGTCCCACGGAGGGCATTTCATAATTCGGAGGTCTCTTACGGAAGCTGCTCTCAACTTAGTGTTGGTAGGTAACCTACTATCTTATCTCCCCCTTACCCCATACATATGGGAAAAAGGGACATCCATTTATACTAATAACATTAGGTTAGAAGACCTAACATCACAATAGATTAACTGAGTTTAGGGAATGATTGCATGATTTTGGTCATTTAGGCCTTTGATATATAATAAAGTTGCATTTTAGGCAGGATAATATTTTTAATTTGTGCACAACATTTGTCAACTCACAACCAGAATTAAGAACGCTTGAAATTAAATAAAAAAAAGTTTAAAAAATGAGGTTCAATTTCCCGAAGAATAGGCTCAAAAAAATGAGGGAAAAGTTTTCAATTGCAAATTAAGTCATCGAATTCTCAAATCCCTAAGCTTTTGTTCCAAAGGTCAATGAATAAATTAGGGCAAAACCCAATTGGACATTTGAGGAAGAACCCTGACAACTTGTCTGCAAACCCTAAGCAATTGGAAATGGAGATATTGGTTGTTCCCAAACCCTAAAAGGCAGTAGATTTCCATGTAATAAAAAGGGTGGCCTTAGCTTGTCAGTTGCCAAAAAAAAAAACAATGGGCACTAAAATTCCCAGAGAGAAACCATGTGCAATACATAAAATTTCCTGTGGGCTGAAAACTTAAGCGGTAATACATAATCAGACTCGATTATTTCGAACATAACGCGAACATAATAACATCAAAAGATGATATCATGATATAAAAATAACACGAACACGATATTAAAAACGACGTCATTCGAAAGAAATATGGGGGGATGGATTAGAAAATCTAGGAGACATTGAAGTAAGGGAGGATAGAGCATCCCGGTTGGGGATGGAGGCATTGAGGCAAGTGGTTCTTTTAATGGGGGCATTAATGGCTGGATAAGACAGTCTCCCTCCTTGTTCATTGATTAAATGATTCAATGCCTTCCCGTTGATATTGCCTTTAAGTGTTAGTTTTCACCAGAATATTGTATTATTGGAACTGTTATTTATAGTTTTTCTTCTTCTGGGTTTTCGGACATAAAATAAGTAGATAAAACTAGAGTTTAATGACGGTTTTAATGCAGAGGAAAATATCTATGGAGATATTTATCGAACTGTAAGAGCTTTTGGAAAAGAACAGAGCCATTGTCCTGAGTTTGGGGCTTTGGGCCTTTGGCTGGTTTTGCCTGTATTTTTGTCTCTTGTCCTGTTCTGTGTGTAATATTAGTTTGGCTTCTTTTGGCTGTGGTTAACATTCGTCCATCTATTCTGTGATTCTTGGATAAGATTCAAATGTAACTTAGTGTGCAAGAATTCTTTGTTTAGAAATTCTTATTTTTAAGGATTAATATGTATATGTATTTAAATTATATCTCAAATTATCTTTGTGGTGTTTAAAAATTTTCGTAAAAAATAAATATTTAATATTTTTTCTGTCATACTTTTAGATGTATACCGTTAAAAAAATCGTTAAGTGACACGCATTATGTATATTTTTTTAAAATAACATTTTTAAATATTTTTTTTTATTTTTAAGAAAAAACAAAAGTATATACATAACACGTGTCACTTAACGGTTTTTTTAACGGTAGACACTTATTCTTAACGAAAAATTCTTTAAACACCAAATTTCAATTTGAGGTATAATTCAGACACGTAAAATATGTTAAGCTTATTTTTAGATAAAAGGAATTTTCAGTCAATTTTATGATACTTCTTTAGTGATGGATTTTGATTAAAGAAGATCTTATCCATCGGAGAAAACTTGAAGAACATGAACTCTTTTATGAAGTTTTCTTGTTTGAAAAGAAACCATTACTTTGTGGAATGTTCATGTTTAAAGAAAATAGCCCTTGCCTAAATTTGGGAATAAAACCTTTAAGAATTGAAGGGGTAATGTTAAAGATATATATATATTGCCTTTGATAAAATCGATTATCGAAGATGTAAAATGGAAATTTTATTTGTTAATTTTAATTTTACACTTTTAATTTACTTTAAAACATTATTTTATTGTTTTTTAATTTTATTTCATGAGGGAAAATAATATTATAAGATTTGGGACAGCTAATGCGTCTTTAATTTTACAGTTTTATTTCATTTTGTGACAAAACAAATTTTAGTCCTTAGTTCTGATTTGGTCCCTAAATCTATTTTGATCCACATCTTTAAAGGGACTAAAAGTGAAAAATTCAGGGACTAAATTGAATACTAAAAGTTATCTTATCTTTAGTTTTTGTTGAATATTTTGATTGATAGATTGATTGCATTGGCTGCTCTTTGGCTCTGCTGTCCTCTCTAGCCAGGAAGATTCTCTCTCTCTGGTCTCATCACAATTCAATGTTTCAAACATAACTCAGTTGACCAAACACGAGCCAACTCAGTCCAAGCCTTCCCCTTTGTTTGTCCCATAGTCATAGCCTCCTCAAAGCTTGAAACTTTCATCTCTATTTATTTAATTTTTCCATATAAATCCTTCATTTTTACAATCACGAGCTCAAAGTTTGATTCTTTTTCATTAAATTTATCGGGGAAGTCTCACGTGCGACAACCTAATTATGACAAAGGAAATGTGTTACTAAAAAATTTATTATTATTTTTTAAATATTTTCGGTAAAAATTACCTAAAATATTATTATTTTTACCAGAAATGTTATTATTTGGTGTTTTACCGGATTTATTAACATATCCGGCAAAGTGCTATCTAAAACATTATTTTTTTACCGAAAATATTAATATTAAGTACTTTATCAGAAATATTAAAAAAATATTAATATTTTAAGTAAAAATGATATTTAGATAATTTTTATCAAGAATATTAAAAAATTAATAACATTAACATTTTTTAATCATATATTAAAGTTTTGTAGGTAACTTCCCAAGATCTCTCAATAGATTCCTCAGTCCTTGTCAGTTTACCCATCCTGAAATCGACGATTTGACCAAACTGACAATGTTTAACCGAATATTTATCTTTTTAGCACCGTTTGATATATATTTCTCGAAGTGATACCATTTCGGCTGAGCTGGCGAAAGGCACATCCTCGGGGACGCGCTTTACCCAGGTTTTCGCTGAGTTGGATGCCACGTGTGGAAGGCGCATCCCCGGGGACGCGCCTTCGCGGGATTCTGATGACTCGGCTGCCACGTGTGGAAGGAGTATCCCCAGGGATGCGCCTTCCATTAAATACCATAAATGCCCCCATCTGTTTTCCCCTAACTACCCCTCCTCCTCCCCTATATAAACCCTCTCAACCCTCCATCAGTCTTCACACCAAAATCATATTCTCCTCTCTTATATAACTCAAATTCTCCAACTATTTGAGTTTTAAATTTTTTATTAGTGGTAAGAAATTTATTTTTATGTTAGTATTTTTAAATAGTTATTGTATTTATATTAATATAATTATATAAATATCATTTTTTATTAAAATATTATTTATATAATTATTATTTATTTAGAATTATTAATTATTTTTTTGTGCTAATTATATTGTTTTGTCTACAATTATAATGGAAAACGAAATGCTGCTGCGATTGGATGTTGATCATATCTCCATACATTTTAGCGATATGGTAATATTTTTTATAATTAATGTTAGTATTTAAATTTATTTTTAATTTAAAGTTATTATGAATTTATATTAATTTTAATTTTTTATAATATATATTATTTAGGATACTGGTCGTATTTTAGAGACTTTTATTAAAAATCAACGTATACCGACACCGGAACATATTTTGCCATATTTGGCTTCTGTCGGGTTCGGGTATATTGCAACAATTATTGGCGGTTGCAAACTCGAACCTGTCCTAATTTCTGTACTGATTGAGAGGTGGAGACCCGAGACACACACTTTTCACCTTCCATGTAGAGAGGCTACAATTACATTGGAGGATGTCTCTATGCATCTGGGGCTTCCCGTCGACGGAAATATGATGTGTGGTATGGCGGATGGTGATTGGCAGTAAATGTGCATTGATTATCTTGGAACTGCTCCGCCAGAGTTTAATGGAGGTAGAATAGTTTTATCTTGGTTGAAAGCTAATTTTGAGGTTTTAAATGAAAATGCTTCAGATGATCAAGCAAAGGCATGTGCTCGAGCATATATTCTATGAATAATTGGAGGAATATTGATGCCTGACAAATCTCGCAACCAGGTGCATTGTATGTGGTTGCGACATCTGATCGATTTTGATAAAGTTGGAAGATATAGTTGAGGCGTTGTAGTTTTGACATTTCTCTTTAGAGAAATGTGTCGGGCGACGAATTATAAGAAAACTGCTATTGGTGGATGTCTCCTGCTTCTACAATCATGGGCGTGGTTCCGCATGCCTTTCTTATGTCCGATCGTGAATGAACCATACATATTCCCCTTATTGTTGAGGTAATTTTTGAACTAAATTTTGATTTAAATATTTTTAATTAAATAGGGTGATATTTAGTTTATATTATATTTCATAGGTGGTCGATGAAAAGAAAGAACCATAAAAGTATACTTACTGGGTTAGAGGAAATTCGTTTATTTATTGATACGAAAGCTGGGTCTGAGGTATGTTTTTAAATCTGTTTAAATATTAATATTTTAATTTAAAATGCTAGATATAATTAGAATATTTTATTTATTTGAATTGTATATTATATTTCAGTTTCAGTGGATACCTTATGCGAGCGATGAAGTGAAGGCTTGCATCCCACCCCACCTTAGTGGGTCATTAGAGGTATAGATGTCGGTTATACCTCTTATATGTTATGCTATTATTGAGTGGCATCCAGTTGATCGCGTCCTCCGTCAGTATGGTTGTACGCAATATATTCCTGGAGCACCTAGGAATTTAGACGACGTGCATAACATAGATAGACGAGGAAAGAAAGAGGTTAACTGGGTGGTGAGACACAGAGATTGGATTGCGCTTTGGGAGAACCGATATGCACTGTTGGCCCCTCGACAATATTACGCTAAAACTGGTCATATGGTTACGGATAACTATATGGACTAGTTTAATGAAAATGGGAAGCCAGTTCTACTTTCGGTGGAAGCACGAGGGGTTAGCATTCCTAGGCGCCGAGAAAGACGTCAACCGTCTCAATATCATCGTCCCCCGATGCGTGGACGGAGAGAAGGCGCTACCGGTTCTGCATCAGTCCCACCACAACATCCTTATCCATCAATGCCGCAGGGGTACATACCCAGCCCTCCAGTTCATATGCCATTTCCGCAGGGTTACATTCCGAGCCCGCAGGGTTACATTCCTAGACCGCCAGGTTACATTCCGAGCCCGTAGGGACATTCCTAGCCTGCCAGGTTATATGCCTAGCCCGTAGGGTTTTATACCATATGGAGGTTCATATACAACTATGTTTAATGATCCAGCATATGGTTCATATGCATCTTATTTGGCTGGCGGTGCTTCTCCACAGACACCTCAATCTCTATGTGGATCACAAACATCGATGCCAATGTTTCCACAGTTTTCACAGTTCCCGGGGAGCGGTGGGATTATTACTAGCACTCCTCCAGGGTCGTTATTTTATACAGGCCCTTCGGCCCCTTCAGCGTCATCTACACCAAATGAAGAAAATGCTGCTGATGATGATAGTGAAGATGAGGAGACTGAAGAACAAGTTCCACGAAGAAATCCTCCACGAAATAGACAACCACCGTCATGTGGAACTCATTCGAGAAGACGACATCGGTGATCCAGTTGTATTTTAATGTTATTTAAATAGTTATATTTCAGAATTTTATGTAATTTGGTTATGTTATTTAAATGTTTCATGGTTGTTACATACATATTTTTAATGTTTTTTTATTCACATTTAACATTAAATGTTTGATAAATGTTTTTAAAATACAAATTATATTATTCGAAATTTAAAATAAAAATAAAAATAATATTATTCGAAATTTAAATTTAAAATATAAATTATAGTATTCGAAATTTAACATTAAATTTCAACTTAATATTCCAATTGTATTCGAAATTAAAAGTTATATTCCAATTATAGTTCACAATACTTAAATTGAAATTAAATTTATCCATACATATGATTTTATCATTAACATATATATTAAAACGTATACATTAAAATCAACTTATCACTTCATATTTATTCGTAAAAACATCTCGATGCTCATTCCATACAATTTCAATGTCACAATCAACTTATCACTTCACATTTATTCAATTTATCCATAACATTTTATCTAATTTATTCAAACTTCACATAACGTTTTAATTTAAGTTATGAACTTAAATTAATCTATATGTATAATTTTATTCTTAACTTGCTGAACTTTCAAAAGAAGTTAAATTTTGGTTATAATTTACCTGATTTCACAATCCATCTAGTGTCCCCGAGGGACATGAGTGACATAATAGGGCAATGATAACATATTCTCTGACAAAATAATGGAAGGCGCGCCCCCAGGAACAAACCTTCAAGTCCCCTGAGAAATAATAGGTACTGATATGAATAGTGTCCCCGAGGGACATGAGTGACATAATAGGGCAATGATAACATATTCTCTGACAAAATAATGGAAGGCGCACCCCCGGGAACGCGCCTTCAAGTCCCCTGAGAAATAATAGGTACTGATATGAATAGTGTCCCCGAGGGACATGAGTGACATAATAGGACAATGATAACATATTCTCTGACAAAATAATGGAAGGCGTGCCCCTGAGAACGCGCCTTCATGTGAATAGTACCCCGATTATAGACACTATTATATGCAACGTATTATAAACTTTCAAAACAAACTTCAGTTCACAAGCTTTCAAATTCTCAAATTCCCAAACTCTAAATTCTCAAATTCTCTGAAAATGAATCATCTTTCTATTGTTGTTTTGTATGATGGAGAAATTAAGGAAGCTGAAGAGGGGGTTGTTTTTGAGTCAGATCATTATATCCCCTTAACCTTGAAGAGAAACATCACAATTGAGGAGTTAATCGCAAAAATTTCGTTAAAGATTCGTGTAGCAGGCCGGAGAAGACTATCTTCACTTCAGTACAGATTTCCTACTGAACTTTTTCCGTTCACGTATACATTATTTCAGCTTTCAAACGATGATGATGTTTCTATGATGGTTGATGCTCATATGGGGAGTTCACAATCTCTTATTGAAATGTATGCCACTTTTATTGAGGTTCGTGTTTCTCGTGGTCTCTCATATTCCTCTCACTTTGGCATTGCATATCAAGCTGATCAAGTTGATAGCCCGACACAGCTGATCTGTAATGATTTCACATCATTAATGGCGGATCCAACACCAGATGCCATGCCATCAAGTTCAATAGGAAGGCATTCATCTGCAACTCCTTATGATCTCAACCCACGTGGCTTCACCAATAATCCATATGGCAACATCTCTTCTACTTCAAGGGGCAGACATTCATCTGCCAATGTTTTCGATTTACATATGGAAATGCCAACGAGACGGCAGTCTATTCACATCCCACGTGATATAATAACCTCAAGTTCAAGGGGAGGACACACAAGCGGGAACTTATTTGACCTCAATATTGGATTATCGGAGGAACCCTCATCTCCACCAGAAGAACCTCTTCGGGAGCCAGGTGCAGATGGTGCTGAAACGGGATTATTCGTTGAACCTGACTCACCATATTTTAACGTACATTCTGATGATGACGAGGATGACGTTCCGATAAATACAACACCAGCTGAACTTCCTGCACATATGTATGAGGTTGATTATGCTGCAACGTATGAGCCTGAATTTCCAAATCTTCCTGATGTTGGCAACTATGGACTTCAATCATCAGTCAATGATGGTAATTTACATATTGGAATGGAGTTCGCATCGAAGGAGGAAGCAATGATGGCAATAAAGAGTTACAATATTCGTAACTCAGTTCAGTCCCGAGTTGATCGATCTAACATGGAGAAATATGTCTGCTACTGCGTCCAACGTGACAACGGATGTCAATGGATGGTCCGTGTATCAAAGAGGAAGAGGAAGAACAACTTATGGGAACTAACCAGATACAACGGTCCTCATACATGTTGTACAAGAGGTATAAACCAGGATCATCCCAATTTGGACTCCAACATTATTTGCCAAGCAATCATGCCCATTGTGAAGCAAAGCTCTCATATATTTGTTGCAGTGTTGATTTCTGCTATACATTCACAATATGGGTACACTGTCTCATATAAAAAAGCATGGTTGACAAAACAGAATGCCATTTGCAAACTTCATGGCGAATGGGATTCCTCTTACAACGAGCTGCCCAGTTGGTTTCATGTTGTGCAAACTCTCAATCCCGGGACAATTGTTGAGTTCGAAACTCAACATCATTACGTGAATGATCGAATGGTTCGCGATCACTGCCAATTTTATCGTGTCTTTTGGACTTACCCTCAGTGTATTAATGCAGTCAAGTATTGTAAACCAGTTATCCAAATTGATGGTACTTTCTTGTATGGGAAATACAAACAAGTTTTATTATTGAATGTGGTCCAAGATGGAAACCGCAATATTCTTCCTGTTGCGTTTGCCCTCGTTCAAGGATAAGACACTGAGTCTTGGGCTTTTTTCCTTAAAAATTTACGTTTACATGTTGTCACCAGGGAACGAGTATGCATTATTTCAGACCGATGAGCCGGGATAAAAGTAGCAATGGACTCTTTGGGTACAATGTATAGACCTCCACATGTTCAACGTCGTTATTGTGTCCGTCATATTGCTGCAAACTATTACGGAAAATACAAGAAGAACGATGAACGTCAGTTAGTCGTGCGGATGGGTATGTTACTTTTTCCCAATTTTTCTATAAATTTCTTATTACTTATTTATACTTCATATTAACTATTACATATTCCTAATAGCTTAGGTTACGAACTCTTACCTCAAAGGTTTGAGTCGATGCTACAAGAGCTGTTTGACAAAAATAAGAAGGGGTGCGAGTACATTATGGATATCAGCAAAGAAATGTGGACAAATGCGTATGACGGGGGGTATCACTATGGTCATATGACAACAAACTTGGCTGAAGCAATAAATTCAACCTTAAAGGGGGCGCGTCATTTACCAGTCACGGCGTTGGTTAAAATGACTTATTTTCGTTTGGGTCAACTCTTTGTAAAGCTCGGTGGACAAGCTCTTACTTAGATGCAAAACGACCATATTTACCACCCCAAGACTAGTAGCTGATTTACAGAAAAAAGTGGCTGCATCAAATGAGATGTTAGTTACAAATTTTTCTCGCACCTGTGAATTATTTCGTGTAACCGAAATGCCACGTCCACTGCAAGGGATTGAAGCTAACTCTTTCAGAGTTAATCTGCAAGAGAGGTGGTGCGATTTTGGTTTCTTTCAAGTACTCAAATATCCATGCTCTCATGTCATTGCAGCTTGCTCACATTCGCATTTGGACTACAAAAATCATGTTGATTCCGTATACAAACTTTCACAAGTATTCAAGGTATATGAATTTGAGTTTCCGCCCATAGGAAACGAAAGAGACCCAAATGAGATTCAAACTTGGCTTACAATTGTACCAGATCCATTGCTATTGAGGGACTCAGGTCGTCCAAAATCTACTAGAATACATTGTGATATGGATATTCGTGATAAGTCAACAGAACAAAAACGATGTGGGCATTGTAGAAACATCGGGCACAATAGAAAAAAATGTCCAGCTCTGTTATCATCATATAACCGTTAACTCTTATGTAATTAATATTGTATTTAAATGAATGTTTTTGTTTCTAATAATTTAATGTTATTGCATTTTATATAATTTGTCAATGTATGTACACCTAAATAATTTTTTTAACTTTTAAATACATAAATATTTTCAATATATTTATTTAATATAATAATTAATATTTTTAGTTATAATTTTTTTAAAATATAATAATAATTACATCTTCTAAGTAGAGAAAAATATTAAATTAAACAAATTAAAAGTTACTAAAAAAATTATGTATACGATGACACATTTCATGTTCTGATTGGAGGATTAAATTTATTAAATTAAATTTTCAATAAGACTAAATTCATAAAATATGTAAGTCTTGAAGATTAAATGTGCAATTATACTAATTTATTAACTTATGCATCAATATTTTCGTTAAATATTGATAAGAAATGACTAGATTGATAACATTTAAATAATTAACTGATAAAATTAATAGATCAATAATCAAAATCAAAAATAATAATATGACCATATGTGTGATATTATAATTTCATACATTTTTCTTATAACTACAATAAAATCAAAACTGGTTTTCATATATTGTTTTATCATATTAATGTAGATAATTCACTCCACCTTTAACACACATTAACAAAATACATTTGATAATTCTTACATTATAATCGAAACTCTTTACATAATATATTACTAATTTATAATAATAATAAAAATAAAATATTTATTATTAAACAAAATACCAGCATGGCAACCGAGTCATCAGAATCCCGTGAAGGCGCGTCCCCGGGGATGCGCCTTCCACACATGACATCCAACTCAGCGAAAACCCGGGTAAAGCGCGTCCCCGGGGATACGCCTTTCGCCAGCTCAGTCGAAAGTGTGCCACTTCGGGAAATATATATCAAACGGTGCTAAAAAGGTAAATATTCGGTTAAACAGTGTCAGTTTGGTCAAATCGCCCCTGAAATATGGGTATATTTCTTTCTACCTTAATTCTATCAAATCACTGAATTCTGATCATGTTTTTGAATCTGGATCTTTTTTGTTTGTTTTTCTCTAGATCAACCAGATGGGCTCTTGCCTGACGAAAAACAAAGACTTAAAGCCAGCGCAGATTGGGTACGGATAGGTGCCGCCACCGCCACTACAACCGTCGTGCATCAGCAAAGATACCAGGAGCCAACTAGGCATATTCGCCAGCTCAGCCACAATTCCACCACATCCCCGAAAAGCCAGGCACTCAAACGGTATGGAAGCCAGTGGTTCAAGCCCCAAGCCTGCTTCGAGAGCCGACACGATTATCGGCAAGCCATTTGAAGAGAAAAATAATTACTATACAATCGGTAGGAATTAGGGAAAGGCTAGTTCGATGTGACTTATCTTTGCACCGAGAATTCGACCGGGAAACAATACCTCTGCAAGATGATATCGAAGAGGAAATTAGTCACGAAAAATGATAAGGAGGAAATGAGAAGGGAGATTCAGATTATCCAGCATTTGAGTGGACAACCTAATATCGTGGAGTTCAAAGGGCATACGAGGATAAGTTATTTGTTCACCTCGTGATGTAATTGTATGATAGTGGTGAGTTGTTTGATAGGATCATTGCCAAGGGTCATTATAGTGAACGAGCAACTACTTCTGTTTGTATGATGAAATCTTGAGACTCAGGCATAGCGGGTGGACATTGTTGAACGATAATACTTAATAGAGAAGTGAAAGCCAAACGGTGATAACAAGTAAATGGTACAACATTATGTTTCTTTATCAACCATAGAAAATGAATTACAAATGAATCTCTTTTTAGCCATTACAATAGGAGGCTTATATAGTCCATTAAACATTGATAACAAGCTAACCAAAGTGTAACTACCTAATAACAAATATTAACTAATTCTATTAACCTTCTCGAAGTAAAGATAGCACTTGAGCTGGTTTTTGATTAAGAAATATACTTTCTCTCCGTTCATCATTATGTCATCGAGAATCGAAAGTGTTATGCCTCTTTTCGTTCCAATTGAATCGAAAGTACGATACTTCCTTCCGTTCTACTTTAGAAGAGAATCGAAAGTGTTATGCCTCCTTCCGTTCTACTTTAGATGAAAATCAAAAGTGTGATGCTTTCTCCCGTTGTACTTGAATCGAAAGTATGCTTCCTCCCGATCTACTTGAATCGAAAGTGCAATGCTTCATTCTGTTCTACTTTATTCACATTTCTTTTTTTCCAACATCTATTAGCAATAACCCAACTTGGAACTCAGATGTCTAAAATCCAAATATGAAGAACAATGAATCAATACCAGCATCATATATCATAACAACAGTAGAAATCACACTTGACCTCGCTCATGCACAAGATAACAATAGTCACAAATCAAATTGCATAACCTTCTGCCCACCCTTGTAAAAACCAATCACATATTCGTAACCAATAAGTAAACACCCATTTGAATTCAAACTTGCACCTAACATCACAGAATTATAAGTCACCATTAGAACTAGTAGTTATTTCCCATTTTCTTATTCTTTTTTTCTTTTTGTTTGCAACTAAGAATGGACCAAAAAAACAATGAATCACAAATTCACCAAATGTGATTTTACAAACGAACAAAGTGAGATCTCATCACAGTAACCAAACACAGCGAACGACGATAGTGGAAGCCATAGCAGTGAATGAGACTATGATCTGGTTCGGTAAACAGAAAAACAGTTATGATCATTAAGGATTAAAGTCGAGCCGTAATACACGTCAGCAAAGGTAAACGATGGTCGATGAAACAACAAGCGCGAGATATTAGATCTAAAATACAACAACAAATTTAATGATTCCATCGAAAGAACTAGAACTAACAGAAAAAATGTCAGATTCGATTTAGATTGGTAATAGTCATTGTCATGGCGGCTGACAACTCTGATGAGACTCAAATCGGAATCGAAATGAAGAGGAAAAAAAACCTCTCAACGGCACAGATGAAGCTCGTGAGTGAAGAAAATAACGGTAAATGTGGATGTAGAAAATGCAAGAAATGGAGAGCGGTCAGCGGCCCGTAACCGGTAGTGCATGTGAGACTTGCGATGAAGGAAGCGTTGATCTTCGACTGAGAAGGAGGCGACAGAGGAAACTTTGAAGCGATTGAGGAACCTGTTCAAAGAATAGAACGAAACAGTGGAAGAAAGACGACATCAGGATCTTTGGTGAATGATACCGTGATGAAATCTTGAGACTCCGGCACAATGAACGGACATTGCTTAACGACAATACTTAATAGAGAAGTGAAAGACAAACGATGATAACAAGTAAATGGGAGAGTATTAGGTTTCTTTATCAACTTTAAAAAATGAATTACAAATGGATCTCAATTTAGGCATTACAATAGGAGGTTTATATAGGCCATTTAACCAAAGTGTAACTACCTAATAACAAAATAACAAATATTAATTAATTCTATTAACATTCTAATATAGATCGATGAATGTTATCTATGCTTGTCATTTAATGGGAGTGATGCATAGTGTGAGAAAGAAGCCATGGGGATGAGAGTGATGAAAGATTGGTGGCCTGAGTTGAGAACGGCGGTTGTGGGTGTTTAGATTTAGATTCAGGAAATAAGAAAGTGAAAGGAAAGAACTAAAAGTAATTTCATTGTAACTATGACTTGTATCAATTACAAACTAAACTTGGGTATTTTATAGCCCAAATATAACAACCCAATAACAACTCAAAACAGATTGACAAACTAACAACTAATTACAACTTATTTCTAACATTCTCCCTACTTTCTCAACCTTCTTGATCTTTAGAACTTGACTCGTTCATGAGCAAATTACAACTCATTTCTGACATTCTCCACTTGCCTAGTTCATGGTCAAAACTAGCCTCAAAACTACTTGAAGTTGAAGTACTAAAAGTCATTTTCCCTTAACTAGGCGGTCTATTGAGAATCGAAAGTGTTATTCTTTCTTTCGTTACTCACCTTCATTTTCTTCTTCTAAAAGAAAAATCTTCATCCATAATTTCTTCAAAACTTTTCTTCCTTCTTCAGGATTGTACCTCTTCTCATTTATTGGACTTTCTTTTTTTTGGAAGCAAGGCAGTTAAGCCTCGAGCTCCCGGATGCAATCTGAAGCCTCTCTTGGGCAAGAAAACACCGTACTTTGTCTGGTTAAGAAAGGCAAGGTTGTTAAACTCTCAACCCTTCCCAGAGATTTTCTGTCATGAACACTTGGCTGTGAAGTTTTCAAGTCTCATGTTACCTTGTGATAAAAGCAGTAGACCATGAAGAAACTAAAACAAAGAGTACTTGAGTAAAAAAACCAGTAATGCAAACCAATAAGTGAAAAACCTAAATCAACAACCATCAACAATCACTGAAACCAATGATTTAATAATGACTAGTGTAAAAAAAACTTGGATCAACAACTCAAGACTTTCAAAATGCCCAAATGGAGAATTAAAGCTCAAAATCAGCATAAAAAATCTTAAGAAACCAACACTCATATAATTCGACAAATCACAAGTCTCGCTCAACCAATCGATGTCAAACATTCTCTACTCTCATGATCAACATTGACTTCCGGTAGCAAGCATGCACACTATCACCAATCAATAAGAATATTATACTATCGTAAATTATTGCTTCCTTGAGGAGGAATTGTGCAAATAACCAAGACAAATAAACGAGCCTCGTGAATTATTGGAAGCTTCAGTCTAAGCGACTCAGAGTCCCAAGATGAACCAAGATGAAATATAACCGAGGGAGAAGCAAAGCATCTCTTTAGAGCAAACAATCAAATTGATGGTAGGCACAAACAAAGACATGAACCCAAATATGAATCAATCTTATATTCTAAATGCAGAAAATGAATTATAAAAAGAAGATTATCAATCACCAATCTTGTTTTTCAAATTCCAAACCAAGATGCTGCTGAGAAATAGAAGTCTAAGATGCTGCTAAAGTACAAAAAGATGAACAAAAGAATTGCACTCAACTCCAACAAAGCAGGAAATCATATTAGAAGAAGAAATCACACATGACCTCATACTCAATTCAACTTGGAAGAAATCATACCTCGGATGAAGTTTCAGCCCCAACGAAATTTGTTAACAAATGAGGGCTTATGGTAGACAATAACCACGAAGACAACACAAATTTCAACAAATTCCAAACCCAACCAAACAAACTAAGCGAAATTTCAGCAACAAACAAATGCAGGAAACCAAAACTCAAGAATGAATCGCAATCCCTAACCAATAACAGAAGAAAAAAAATCAAGAATTCAAGTATGAAGTTACCAAATTGAATCTCTAAATATTTGAGTCAAACAACACACAACTGAGTCGGAAAGATGACCGATAGCAAGACCATCAAAAGTTCTGAGATACAATCATTAACGGCGGCGGAAGCAGTTACTATGGCTGAGAGTGATGAAAGATCGATGGCCTGAGTTGGAGAACGACGGTTGTGGGTGTTTAGATTTAGATTCAGGAAATAAGAAAGTGAAAGGAAAGAACTAAAAGTAATTTTATTGTAACTATGACTTGTATCAATTAAAAACTAAATTTGAGTATTTTATAGCCCAAATATAACAACCCAATAACAACTCAAAACAGATTAACAAACTAACAACTAATTACAACTTATTTCTAACACATAGGGACCTTAACTCTGAGAATTCCTTGTTGTCTAGCAAGGGTGAGAATGCCCTTCTGAAGGCCACCGATTTCGGGTTGTCGGTGTTCATTGAAGAAGGTAAATTTGATGAAGATTCATGTTGTTTTTTACCATGTTGTGCTTGTGGATCTTTATGGTGTACATGTTAATTGTTTAATTGACCTTAACCACTTGCTCTCGAATGATTCTAAGCTTTTCCCATAACCCCTAAACGATATTTTGAATACTGAAAGAAGAATGAGTCAGTTCAAGTCGAATCGAATTGTGAAATACTGTTGGTTTGGGAGTCTTTTGCTACCAATTAAGATGGCAGGTCATCTCCCCCAACTGTTTTGTCCAGGACCTTTTAATTCATTGTCTTAATCTGCATTCAAAATCAGTTTAATTGTGATACGATTTGTGAGTGTGTATATATTTCGTCTTTTCGTATCTTTTATGTCTGTTTTCGTATCTTTTATGTCTTTTATGTTCAGCCGTGAACTAGTTTCAACTATGCATAAAGGAAGGGAAATTTACAGCTTCTACCATCTCGACTTCATTTTATTCCGAGTCGAAAGAGGAAAAAAAACTATTTACATGATGGTGGGATTTTATTCTCCAACTGTGTGGAAGTTTCGTGTATCCATCCACATAATATGCACTATGCATTGGCAATAATTGTATGTTCGTGTGTAATATAACCATTGGTGTTCTTTTCTGATTGTTCTTCGTACTTTTGGCAGGAAAGGTGTATCGGGATATCGTCAGGAGTGCATACTATGTTGCTCCTGAAGTATTAAGACGTAGATACAGAAAGGAGATCGATATTTGGAGTGCAGGAATTATATTGTATATCTTACTCAGTGGTGTCCCTCCATTTTGGGCAGGTAAAAGTTCAAAGCTTGATCAAGGAAAATAATGTCATCAATTCTCAGAACTTATAGCTGGCACTTCACTATATTGCCTTCAAACTTGCTTCTTCAATGTTAATAAATAACTTAAATGAATGATTTTCGCTGCAGAAACGGAGAAGGGGATATTTGATGATATTTTGGAAGGAGAAATTGATTTTGAATCTGATCCATGGCCATTTATTTCAGACAGTGCCAAGGACCTAGTCCGCAGGATGTTAACGCAGGATCCAAAAAAGCGGATTACTTCTGCTCAAGTCCTAGGTAATTAGTTAAAGTACATATTCTTTTTAATTTCTGAGAATTTGTATAAGAAATTAATCTCTAGAAATAGTTCCCAAGATTCATAATTTAACCGGTCATTCTATCTTCATCTGCTATGCATCTTGGAATTCCATCATGTATGTGTTGTAAGGAGAACTGGTTTTAAGGTGCTTAGTTACATCCTATATGCATGTGCGTGTTTTATTCCGGCAGGTTGTGCTTGGCTTACGGTTTTGCCTAATTCATTGCAAGCCGAACCGAAGATTGAAATTGTGTGGTTTATGCAGAGCATCCATGGATAAGAGAGGGTGGAAATGCATCAGACAAACCACTAGACAGTGCAGTCCTCTCGAGAATGAAGCAATTCAGAAGAATGAACAAACTAAAGCTGACTTGCCTTAAAGGTAAGTTCGAAATTATTTAAATGGTATAGTTGTATTCCGAAATTTGTAGCCACAAGATGCTTGTTATTTGATATACAGTAGCAAACCAGATAGTCATTTTACAATCTCGGTTTTCCATTGGTGATGTAACTTTACATGCCCCTGGTGGATTATAGGTCATTGCTGAAAATCTTTCCAGCCAAGAATCCAGGGTCTGAAGCAAATGTTGCAAACACCGACACTGACAACAGTAGCACGGTCACCTATGAGGAACTTAAGACTGGATTAGCTCAACTTGGATCAAAGCTCACGGAGACTGAGGCTCAGCAGCTAATGGAAGCCGTAAGATACTAATTATATCTATATTACGCTTATCTTTTTCGATTTGTATGATATCTACTAACCCTTTGGTTTTACTTGTTGCAGGCTGATGTGGATGGAAATGGCTCTATTGCCTATATCGAATTTATCACTGGTACAATGCATAGACGTAGGCTTGAAAGAGACGAACTCTTGACAAAGCTTTTCAGCATTTTGATGAGGACTAAAGGGGGTAAGTTTTTCTGTCGTAGCAGTGACGATAACTGTATTGTTCTTTTTCCATGTCGGTCGTGTTATTGGTCTTGTCTTTGTATATTGAATTCTGCCTTAGTTTGGTTATAAGCATGCTAGTAATTGCAGCATCATTTTAGGATACTAGCCCCTTAAATTCTGAGTTTTATCTGGCAGCATATAAGAATTAGATGTTCTGAATCAGTCGCACCATGACTCGATTTATCCATTAAAGCATATATTGAAGGGGTGAATAACTTGTTTGTCGATATTTTTGCAGGTATATCACAAGAGATGAGCTAGAAGCGGCCATGAAAGAACATGAAATGGGTGATGACGATACAATCAAGGAAATAATATCCGAAGTTGATGCCGACAACGTAAGCGCTCTCCCTTTTGAAACACATTTCCTTGTATCATGATGCAGTGACACATCTATGGCATGTAATCGAGTCAAGTAGAACCCAAGTCGAAATTCGAGGTCGAAATTTGGCTTAAGCTCGATCTAAGTTACAAATTTTAAGTTGTCCATTCAAGAAAAAAAAAATGAACTACTCAAACTCGTTTGATTAAAAGTTCATTTATTAAATAAAAAAGGTATTCAATTCTCGTGCTCGGCCAAAGTTTGATGACCTTAAGCCAAGCAATGTTTGTCTTGATTAAACAAGAGTTTGATCCATACTTTTAGTTGAATTCGTGTATCGGATTTGTTGACGTCTACTCATTATGGATGCAGAGGCAAGAAAAAAAGAATGTGATTCCAAAGATTCGTGTCATTCGGTAATTGAAGTCTAAACAAAAATGGAGTTTTTTAGCCAACAAATAGTGGTAATGGGCCTAATGGCGTCGAAGAATGATTCCATACCCAAAAAATACAGGTGAAGGTAGGGATGGGTTTGGGTCCGGTTGACTTAAGTTTTTGGTTCACCTGACTTGACTCGGAAATTAAACACTCTCCACTTGATCTGAATCCAACCTGAAAGATATACACCTTCCATTTGACCCGAATATGATCCTCTTTTTTAGATAAATTTCGAACTCGTTCCTACCCGAAATAATATTTATTAAAAATAATACTTTTATTTAATAAAAATAAAGATTTAAAATTATAATTTATTTGGTAGAGTTGGGTTAGATATTTTTCACCTTAAGCTTGAACATGATCCGATTTAAACATAACATCTATAAAAACCAGACCTCAACCTGAATCTAATTTTTTTTAAAAAAAATCAATCTAATTGAATCGGATTAAAACCCGTCGGGTTTGAGACATCTTAGGTAAAGGCACATAACATTTAAAAGAATATTTGACGTTACAATAAAAAATAGAGTCGGGACGATAGATTAGGGGTAAATATAAATAGGGTAAATTATATCGTTCCTCACTAAACTATATTCTCTCTTCTATTTTTTCATCCAACTTTCAATTTGATCAATTTGCTCACTCAACTATTTCTCTCTAACAGCTGATAACGTGGCATTTTTATTATTATTTAATAAAATAATTAAAAATAAAATAAAACATAAGGTGACCGAATTGGGTCACCATCAACCACTGTAGATGGTGGTCGTTCAATCATAAAATGGGTTAGATCGCTTCGCCTAAACACCTTGATTCCGAATCCAACCTCCATTTTTCTGAACTTGCTCCGATGTCCTTGAATTTGAGATTAAAAATGAGAAAACAGAAACGTTTCAGTCCAAATTCACGAGTTTTGGAACATTTTTCGGTGAAACAACTACCAGATTCGGACTCAAGGGGTCGAGACGAACCGGCCCATCCTATTTTAGGACCGAACAACCACCATTTACAGTGGTCAAGAGTGGCCGGAATGAAAATGATGTGGTGGCCAACGGAGAGAAAATGAAGAGAAGGAAAAAGGATAAATTACACCATGAGAATTTTACTTTCTCCTCTATTTTACTCTCCGAAACGACGACATTTTGGCGTATATTTGAGTTTTTCAAAACGACATCGTTTTGATGCCTGTGCCATATCATAACGCCGTTAAATAGTTAACAGAAAAGTGAACAAAATGATTAAATCTGTAAAATTCAGTAATCAAATTGATCAAATTGAAAGTTGGGTGAGAAAAATAGGAAAGAGCGTAAAATTCAATGAACGATATAATTTACCCATATAAATAATAACAGAAAACGGTTTAATTATTAAATTAAATTCTAAAATTGAGAGTCAGAGTTTGATTTATTTAAATTTAAAATTGAGAGCTTGTAGCCGTTGGGAAGAGGATATCAAAGCTGGTTAAGCTGGAGATAAATATAGACACCAACGTAATATGGATATAAGGAGCTGCTGAGTTGGAAAAACAAGTGAAATAGCTCAAGAGATTCTTTTAGTAATATACCCATCCTTTTATTTGGATTTGTCAATAGATGCAACAAAATAGGCCAGAACCCAAAAGTTCAGTCCCACTAATCCGATCCCATAATAATTTCAACCTTAAAATTTTAAATATGCAATAATCCAAGTTTTTTTAAAAAAAATCCTATACTTAAAATAAATAAACTTAAAAATACATAAACTATGGAAAATAAATAATTAAGAAAATCAGATATATAAAATAAAATAAAACCCCACCCCGAGAAAGCACAAAGAATTGCCTATATCAAATATGGATATACCGGGTCTATATTTGATTACTTATTAAGCCAAGCCGATATACGTGTAAATGTTTAGAAGTATAACTTTTGCAGAAGCCCAAAGTTGAATGAGAAGAAGTTATAGTTTCCCACCAAAAACAAGTAAATATTACCGCGCATGTAAGGAGGACCCACATCCATGGCTGCATCTTTCTCTTGCCACGGTTCCGAAGTGGCGGGGGAATGGATTTCGCCTTTGTCTGCTTGTGAACTGGGAAGCTTTTGAGACCTCTTTGTCACTGTTACTGGTGTCTCTTTAGTTTGAGAATCTTGTGGAGTTTCAGCTGGAGTTTCCGAAGTCGGAGCGGATTCGGTTTCATCTGTAACACTTGCATCCATTGCTGCTGCTGCAGCTCCCTTCTTCTTTCCTTCTTCTTTGCCCTCTTTTCTCTTTCCTGCACCCAGGATAATTCCACTGAATCCGTATGGAGACAACGCAGAATTATAGTGTGGATGATATAGATGAGTTTACCTTCTCTTTCTGTTCAGCTTCTTTCTGAGCTCTTAGTGCAGCCCGAGCTTGGCCTTCTCTGCGTTTCGCCTCTTCCTTTCCAGTGCCTCCTTAGCTTTAGTTATCTCCTCCAGCCGACGTAGCTCCCTCAATTTAACCGCTTCCTTTTCCTTTCTCATTCCTCTGCCTTCCTAAGCCTTTCCTCTTCCTCCTTGTTATCTTCGGTTTTTCTTCTTCTGCTGCTTCAATGTATCCTGCTAAAAGCAGTCGTTGAGCCACTTGCTGGAGTAACAGGTTTCGTGGACTTTTCTGGTTTACTTATCTGATTCTTTTCTCCACGGGCTTCACTGCAA